>NC_079435.1:58790289-58795289 GCF_903798145.1 Danio aesculapii | reverse complement strand
AATTATTAGCAGAATATTTTTTTTTCTTTTTAAAATATTTAATATTGCCCAAATGATGTTTAACAGAGCAGGGAAATTTTCACAGTATGTCTGATAATATTTTTTCTTCAGGAGAAAGTCTTATTTTTTTTATTTTATTTGTTTTAATTTTTTGTTATATTAATTTTTTACAGTCATTATTATTAGCCCCTTTAAGCTTTTTTTTAGATAGAACCAACCAATATTATACAATAACTTGCCCTAATTACCCTAAGCTGCCTACAGTAGTTAACCTAATTAACCTAATTAATGCTTTAAATGTCACTTTAAGCTAGTTATTAGAAATGAGTTATTAAAAATATTATGTTTAGAAATTTGTTGAAACGATACCTGCTGCATTAAACAGAAATTGGGGAAAAATAAACAGGGGGGTTAATAATTCTGTACAATTCTATATACAATACTCTGTACAATATATATATAAAATTCTGACTATATATATATATATATATATATATATATATATATATATATATATATATATATATATATATATATATATATATATATATATATATACATACATATATATATATATACATACATATATATATATACATACATATACATACATACATATATATATATATATATATATATATATATATATATACATAAATATACATACATTATATATAAATATACATACATTATATATAAATATACATACATTATATATAAATATACATACATTATATATATATATACATACATTACATATTACTGATTTCTTATTTTCTGATCACTGCCAGACCTGCCTGACAAAGTGGAGTAGACCAAATGATCCTCAAAACTTATACAGTGTGCCAAAAAATTCAAGAAATTCAAAATTAAATAAGACAGAAAATAATAGAGATCTACCAGTCTGGTTATAAAGGCTTTTCTAAAGCAATGTGCGATGCCTCCACTCTGTTCTAGATTCAGTGGTTTTGTCTCCATATCTGGATGCAAACAGAAAGCAGGACCGCTATAAACCCCACCTGCGTAACTCACAGACAGCTGAAGGTGTTTGTGAAGCATGACGCAGCTCTAACCAGACAGGACGAGCCAGGAGAGACGATGATAAATGAGTGCATCGTCACACCGTCCCATGAATTATGAGAGGGACACGAGGCGCCGTTGCCAGATTGACAGCAGCAAAGGAAACACCGCCGTGATGCGACGGCGCGTTTAGATGACCCGAAACGCCCCAATCCAGACACAAAGTGTGGGCCGATTAATCAGACGAGCATACTGGGGGATAGAGGAGGTTTGGAGAGAGACGCACGCAGCCCTTGAGCTTGATTTAGCGGGCCACGGGTCAGAGATCCAATCCCCTCCGGAAGATGAAGTAATTACCAGATGGCCACTTTGATTTGTTCCGCTCTTTTTTTTTTACAACCACGTTATTCTTGATTGCATAATTCATTCGTTGGAGGAATAAATGTCGGGAAAAATGTTTCTCTGCGCTTGACCTTAATTTCGCCCCTTAATTACACTGATATCAAGCGTCGATGGGAGTCTGATCTAATTCTGCCTTCCATTCAAACATGTTTCCTGCTCGTTATCTCTGACTTACGACGGACAAAAGATGGCGTACAATGGAGGAAAATGACTAGCGTTTGATTCGCAGAGGTGCAATTAGGAAGAGGAGATTGATTCGGTGCATCTACGTGAGACCTTGGCTATGTCGATCTTAAGATATCATGATATATATTATGTGTTGAAAAGGCTCTGTTCACATTTAAAGGGATAGTTCACCCAAAAATGAAATATTGCTCACCCTCAAGTGTTTCCAAACTTCTAAGAGTTTCTTTCTTCTGTTGAACACTTGTTGATATTTTGAAGAAAGCTGGAAACCTGTAACCATTGACTTCTATACTAGGAAAAACTAATACTATGAAAGTTAATGGTTACAGGTTTCCAAAATGTATTAAAAATCTTCTTTTGTGTTTAACAGAACTCCTAAAGGAACTCCTAAAGGTTTGAAACAAGCAAAGGGAGAGTAAATAATGACAGAATTGTCATATTTTGGGAGAACTATCTGTTTAACAAAGGCTAAATGTATTTTTTTGTGGACAAATATTAAAATATATTAAAAAAGTAATCTTTGGAGAACTGAAATATGAATATTGTATAAAGTAAGTATCTTTAGCAACACATTGAAAAGGAAAAGCCACATGACTAAATTCATCTTCATTTTCACTAGTGGGACTCGGTGATCCAGCAGGTGGGCCGTGAGATTAAAATTAACTCTCATTAATATACTATAATTTCTGGATTTCATTATTAATATGCTCTATTAAAATGATCAACGTAATGCACTCTCTCCTGTCCAAAAGCAGCCTCATGATCACGTCTGCAACTAGTACAAGTCAGTCTGTTCATTCACAAACTATGCGTGAAGTGAAAGTGAAAGTATCTCTTTGTGTATTTTTGTGTGAACTATTTCATATTATCCACATAGTTGTCCAAATTAATGTCTTGTGAGTGTTTCGTAAAAGATGCGCGCCCATTGAGGAGGACCTAGTGAGGCTCAATGGTGTTTCTGCCATAGAATGTAAAATAAACTTGCATCTGAGCTTCAGACGCGCTCTGGCGGAGCTGTTCACTGTTCCTGTCAGCGATCTGATCAATGAAAATTGATAGGAGAAAGAAGTGGGTCCCGAAGTGAAAAAAGATTGATAACCCATGGTTTAAAGCACACATTACAAAAAGATGACTTAACTTTCTTGTATATCTATCCACTTCAGGGAGCATCTTCAAACATTTTCCACAAGACAAATACACAATCTCAGTATAAACAGAAGGCCACAATTTTCCAGCCCTGATTTTCCAGCACACAAAATGTCCCGGATGTCTCAATTTTTCCAGGATGAAAACTATAAACTCGTCATCCATTTTTATATTACATTTTGGAAAAGCCACATGACTAAACACATCTCCATTTTCAAATAGCTGTTTTTTTTTTTTGGTGTACAGCACACATTATAAATCGATAGCTTAATTTTTATTTGTATATCAATCCACTTCAGGGAGCATCTTCAAACATTTTCCAAAAGACTAAAACACAATCCCGGTATGAACAGGAGGTCGACATTTTCCAGCCTTGATTCTCCAAAACAGTCCTGCATGCAGATTTCCGTCTCAATTTTTCCAAACTGCAAACAACAAACTCATCTATTTTTCTATCAAATTTTGGATAAACCACGTGACTAAACACATCTTCATTTTAAAATTTCTCTGGGATTTTGTCTGGAGCGCACATTCCAAAAAAAAAAATTATAATAATTAAAAAAATAAATAAATAATAATAATAATAATAATAATAATAATAATAATAATAATAATAAATATATATATATATATATATATATATATATATATATATATATATATATATATATATATATATATATATATATATATATATATATATATATATAGCCAGAATTATTAGCCCCCCTTTTTTTCTTTATTATTAAATATTTCCCAAATGATGTTTAACAGAGCAAGGAAATTTTCACAGTATGTCTGATAATATTTTTTCTTCTAAAGAAAATTTTCCAGCCTCGATTTTCCAGCACTCAAACTGTCCCGCATGCAGATTTCTGCTTCACTTCACTTTCAGCCACATGATTAAACACATCCTAATTTTTCAAATAGCTCAGTTTTGTGTGTGTGTGTGTGTGTGTGTGTGTGTGTGTGTGTGTGTGTGTGTGTGTGTGTGTGTGTGTGTGTGTACAGCGCACATTACAAAAAGATATCTTAATTTTATTTGTATCCACTTCAGGGGGCATCTTCAGACATTTTCCACAAGACAAAAACACAATCTCAGTATGAACAGAAGGCCACAACACAGAAAAATGCTAAAGTTAAACCTCCGTTTTCCAGCACTCAAACAGTCCTGCATTCAGTTTTTCCGTCTCAATTTTTCCAAGCCAGAAACTCGTCATCCATTTTTATAATACATTTTGGAGGAGCCACATGACTAAACACATCTTTATTTTCAAATTGCTCAGTTTTTTTGTGTACAGCGCACATTATAAAAAAAATTGTTAATTTATTTGATATCTATCCACTTCAGGGAGCATCTTCAAACATTTTTCACAAGACAAATACACAATCTCAGTTTAAACAGAAGGCCAACATTTTCCAGCCTCAATCTTCCAGCACTCAAACAATCCCGCATGCAGTTTTCCATCTCAATTTTTCCAAACTTGAAGCTATAAACTCGTCAACCATTTTTATATTACACTTTGAAAAAGCCCCATGACTAAACAACTAAACACAGCGCTTCATTTTTAAACAGCTCTGTGTTTAAAAAAAATAACTTAATTTGTTTTTGTCTATCCACTTCAGGGAGCATCTTCAAACATTTTCCACAAGACAAACGCACAATCCCAGTATAAACAGAAGGCCAAAACATAGAAAAATGCTCAAGCTTTGCCTCCAGCAGTCAAACAATCCCGCATCCAGTTTTCAAGCTGGAAACTATAACCTCGACATCCACTGACGTGCATTGATTTGCGTTCAGTACTTACGTTTAGTGACTGTCCCTCTCCTCTGGACTGCTCCGTTCCCTGATCCCCAGCATCCGTCCTCATCATCGCAGTCTCCGCTGTTTCCGTCTCCGCTGCCCGTCTCGATCTGGTCCAGAGAGCCCAGTTTTGGGATCGACCTGCCCTGCAGCAGCTGGAGGACAAAAACACACTAATGAACACCAGAACTCAACATTTCTGCATCATCTCTGATTGACTTTAGCCAGTTTTTAAACAACATGTAAGAGTGGTTTGCAAACATTTCATGCATCTCATTTGCTGTTCAGACCACATACAACTAAATAGATTTAAAGGGGACCTATTATTTTTACAAGATGTAAAACACGTCTCTGATGTCCCTATAGTGTGTGTGTGTGTGAAGTTTCAGCTCAAAATACCACACAAATAAGTTTTATATCTCTTTGAAACTGACCCTTTTGT
>NC_079435.1:58770289-58787789 GCF_903798145.1 Danio aesculapii | reverse complement strand
AACTCTGATTTTGCTAACAGCTCGATTTGTTCTTTTTTAAATTCAGCATTCAAACCACTTCTCCAAAAGACAATCAAGACAGCGCCATGACTTCATCTCCTGAGATCTGAACACGATACCCTTGAGTTCCCCTTAAAACTAACTTTGCCGCAATTACAAACACTACCGAGTGCACTTGAGCCGCATCCGTTCGGGCTGCAGGAACATTTAATTATCTCATTGAAATGCAAGACGGGCTCTCAGATATTGAAAGCTCTTTGTATTTATCAGGTAGAGCGCATTGGGCCGTTGCAATTGTCTGTGGTAATTAGCAGCTGTAGTGGCTCAATATCTGCCGATTAAGTGGCTGAACTAATGGATTAGCAGAGCCATGATGGATGAGTGACTGTGACTCTTAGAGGTCGCCTTAAACTCAAGTCGAACATGAAACCCAGTGGATGATATCTGCATGCTAGCATAGCCAACATGATATTGGAGTTTGCATGGAGGATATTTGTTAATGTGCGGTATACAATTTCTGCTGTATCTCTGTGGAATGCTTTCAGTAAATAAAGGTCTAGACACTCTTTATTTTATCTGAATGCTAAAGATTAAAATAAAAAGGTTCAAATGGTCACCAATGGGGTGGTATCCTGAAGAGTATTGTATTTGTATTTTAGAAATTACTACTAATTTTGGGTATTATAATGCGCATCAACATTGTACATTTTTGTTTTATGACAGCGAAGATGTTATTTAAAAATATTATATAGAGTTTTTTATCATTAAGCAATTAATTTAGCTTTATTTTCATATACTATTGTATTTTTGTATATATATTTCCTCTTTTAATTGTAGTTTTAGCAATGTTATTGTTTTTATTATGTCTATAATTCTAGTTTTAGTTTCAAGGTAAATGAAATGAGAAACCTTTCTTTAAATGTTAATTGACTTTAATTTTAATGTTAATAAAACACATACCTACTATATCAAATATCTATATAAGTGAAACATTTTTTTAAAAAGATATTATATTTTATTTTGTATTTATTTAGACACATTATAAAACCGCATATATATTTATATAACTAAGTAAATGTATGTAGTTATATAAATATATAACTAAATAAAGGTTTTTAAAAAGTTTGGTATCATTTTAATTTGCTGAATTGTTTTTTAAATGTGGCTATTTTTATTACATGTTTTTTTTATAATTGTTTATAATTACATTTTTCATCAGTCTTATTAAAACTGCATTACATAAAGCTCAAGCCAAGGATTTTAGGGCATTTACCATGATTTTACAAGTACCCTGGTTCTCTATGTAAACATCACAGTGCATTCACTTCATTATTTGAAATTTCCATGATTTCAAGGAATTTACCATGTTATTACCATGATTTTACAAGTACATAAGTACATTGGTGCTTGATGTAAACATCACACTACAGTCATTTGTTTAATTCAAATTACCACAATTTTACCATGGAATTGCCATGATTTTACAAGTACCTTGGTTCTCCATGTTATCATCACAGTGCATTCATTTAATTCTTTCAAATAACCATGACTTTGGGGCATTTACCATACATTTACCATGATTTACAAGTACCTTGGTCCATCACAGTGCATACATTTCGATATTTCAAATTACCATGATTTTTCCATGATTTTTGAAGCATTTACCATGGCATTACCATGATTTTACAAATACCCTGGTGCTCCATGTAAACATCACAGTGCATTCATTTCATTATTTCAAATTACCATGATTTTCCTATGATTTTGGGGCATTTACCATGGTGTTATCATGATTTTACAAGTACCTTCGTGGTCCATGTAAACATCACACTCAAGTAATTTCATTAATTCAAATTACCACAATTTCCCTATGATTTTGGTGCATTTACCATGCTTTTACCATGATTTTACAAATACCTTGGTGCTCCATGTAAACATCACAGTGTATCCATTTCATTCTTTCAAATTACCATGGCTTTCCCATGTTTTTGTGGCATTTACCATGCTATTACCATGATTTTACAAGTATTCTGATGCTCCATGTAAACATCACAGTGCATTCACTTCATTATTTCAAATTACCATGATTTTGGGGCATTTACCATGATTTTACAAGTAACTTGGTGCTCCATTATAGTGCATTCATTTTATTATTTCAAATTATCATGATTTTCCCATGATTTTAGGGCATTTACATTACTATTACCATAATTTTACAAGTACCTTCATGCTCCATGTAAACATCTCACTGCATTAACTTAATTATTTCAAATAACCATGACTTTGGGGCATTTACCATACATTTACCATGCTTTACAAGTACCTTGGTGCTCCATCACAGTGCATAAATTTCGATATTTCAAATTACCATGCTTTTCCCATGATTTTTAAAGCATTTACCTTGGCATTACCATGATTTTACAAATACCCTGGTGCTCCATGTAAACATCACAGTGCATTCATTTCATTATTTCAAATTACCATGATTTTCCTATGATTTTGGGGCATTTACCATGGTGTTATCATGATTTTACAAGTACCTTCGTGGTCCATGTAAACATCACACTCAAGTAATTTCATTAATTCAAATTACCACAATTTCCCTATGATTTTGGTGCATTTACCATGCTTTTACCATGATTTTACAAATACCTTGGTGCTCCATGTAAACATCACAGTGTATCCATTTCATTCTTTCAAATTACCATGGCTTTCCCATGTTTTTGTGGCATTTACCATGCTATTACCATGATTTTACAAGTATTCTGATGCTCCATGTAAACATCACAGTGCATTCACTTCATTATTTCAAATTACCATGATTTTGGGGCATTTACCATGATTTTACAAGTAACTTGGTGCTCCATTATAGTGCATTCATTTTATTATTTCAAATTATCATGATTTTCCCATGATTTTAGGGCATTTACATTACTATTACCATAATTTTACAAGTACCTTCATGCTCCATGTAAACATCTCACTGCATTAACTTAATTATTTCAAATAACCATGACTTTGGGGCATTTACCATACATTTACCATGCTTTACAAGTACCTTGGTGCTCCATCACAGTGCATAAATTTCGATATTTCAAATTACCATGCTTTTCCCATGATTTTTAAAGCATTTACCTTGGCATTACCATGATTTTACAAATACCCTGGTGCTCCATGTAAACATCACAGTGCATTCATTTCATTATTTCAAATTACCATGATTTTCCTATGTTTTTGGGGCATTTACCATGGTGTTATCATGATTTTACAAGTACCTTCGTGGTCCATGTAAACATCACACTCAAGTAATTTCATTAATTCAAATTACCACAATTTCCCCATGATTATGAGGCATTTACCATGCTATTACCATGATTTTACAAATACCTTGGTGCTCCATGTAAACATCACAGTGCATTTGTTTCATTCTCTCAAATTACCATGATTTTCCCATGATTTGATGGCATTTACCATGCCATTACCACGATTTTACAAGTAATTTGGCGCTCCATGTAAACATCACAGTGCATCCATTTCATTCTTTCAAATTATCATAGTTTTCCTATGATTTTGGGGCGTTCACCATGCTATTACCATGATTTGACAAATACCTTGATGCTCCATGTAAACATCACAGTGTTTTCATTTAATTCTTTCAGATTACCATGATTTTTCCATGATTTGGGGGCATTTACCATGATATTACCATGATTTTACAAGTACCCTGGTTCTCCATGTAAACATCACACTGCATTCATTTCATTCCTTTAACTTACCTTAATTTTGGAAGCATTTACCATGCTATTACCAAGATTTTACAAGTACCTTGGTGCTCCATGTAAACATCACAGTGTATTCATTTCAAAATACCACAAAACAGCCATGTGAAATCACAGTAACATGGTATAATTCTCAGTAAGGTTGGCCTGAGGTTCAGCAGTGCTTACATTAATGCAGCACTCAATACTACACAACACATTGGACTAGGAGCTGAATTATAGAACACACATACACATAGAGCTTTTCAGAGCCCTTCATGATGTGTGCTCGGCTTTTTCTAAAGATCTGAGTCAGCCGTCAAACCTAAAATCAAATTGAAGCTGTCTTAGAAACTGAATTGGATTTGGGAGTATAGTGAAAAGCGCTTCATGAGAAGAGAGAGGCATTACAAAAAGCATCTCAACTAGTCCTTTCACTAGTTCTGTCCTTCATCCCCCTCCTCCTCCTCGTCTGTCTTTGGGCCTTCAGAGCAGATTAATGGCATGAATTCTCCATCAGTCTGCATTGTGAAGATTAAAATCAATACCCTGTGTGTTTTGTATTCGCTGGTGAATTATATGAGGGTCATCTACTGTACACTCATGCATCAACTCATAGATTAGTCAGACTGACTCACTGCTGTTAGGGAGTTTGACAAACTTTCTGTTCTATATGTATGCTCATAAATATGCATCCAAACTGAATCGTAAACACGCTACAAACACTGTTCGCAACTCATTTTACCTTCAGGAATGTGATGAACTCATGTAAAACAGGATATTCACTGGAAATGCATTAGATCTTTATCAATGTGAAGCACAAAACATGTCAAGTTCTGAAATTCCAAGTCAAGATGTGAAATGAATCATTGTTTTTAATATGCAAGTTGAACTGATTCAATGACTCACTCATGAAGACAGCCACTTGATTGATTCCTAAGCAAATAACAAATGTTTAAAATGATTGGAAGTGATTGAAAGAGTCACAAAAGCAGTGAACTGATTCGTTTTTTACTGAATGACTGTTTTGAATGTAAGAATCAAGAGAGTGATTCATAGACTCTCTCATTTAAAAAGTAGCATGGCAGTTAGTCACTGTGTTGAATGATTCGATTCAGTCTAAGAATCACTTATTCACTCATTAAAACAGTGGTCTATGAAAGAATCACTGTATTAAATAAATCTCTGTCTTGTTCAACAAATGAATGATTCATTTCAGTAAAGACAGTCCTTTGTTGCAATCTTGAGATAAGCTGTGATTTGAATGACCATTTTCATAAATGACTCAGAAGTTCACTTTCTGCAATCTCATTTTGTGATAACAAAAAAAAAAAAAAAAAAAAGAATCGGTTCATTTACCAAATCAGTGAATCATTAAAAAAAACTTATTTCAGTCCTGAAATGATCAGTGCTTTGAATTAATCAGTTCAATAAATGACTCATTAATTCTCTTTCTACAATATCACATTTTGTGATAACCAGATTAAAAGAATCGGTTCATTTAACAAATCAACGATTCATTAAAAAAGAAAACACCTTGTTTCAGTATTAAAATATTCAGTGCTTTGACTGAATCAGTTTAATAAATGACTCAGTAATTCACCTTCTGCAATATCTCATTTTGTGATAATCGAAAAAAAGAATCAGTTCATTCAACAAATCAATGATTCATTAAAAAAAAGCCACTTGTTTCAGTCCTGAACTACTCATTGTTTTAAATAAATCGGTTCAATAAATGACTCAGTGATTCACTTTCTGACATATTTCATTTTGTGATAACTTAAAATAAAAAAAAATCAATTAATTCAACAAATCAAAAAATCTTTAAAAAAGAAAGCCACTTGTTTCGGTCAAGAAATATTCAGCGCTTTGAAGGAATCAGTTGAATGAATGACTAAGTGATTCACTTTCTCCAATATCTCATTTTGTGAAAACCACAAAAAAAAAGAATAGTAATGAAAAAAAGAATAATAAATAAATAATAAAAAAAAATTCATTACAAAAAAGGAAGCTGTTTGATTCAGTCTTGAAATACTCAGAACCGATTGAATCGATTCAATAAATGACTCATTTTGTGAAAACCAGATAAAAAGAACTGGTTCATTCAACATATCAATGAATCATTTAAAATTAATCTTGTTTCAGTTCTGAAATTATCAGTGCTTTTAATGAATCTGTTGAATAAATGACTCAGTGATTTACTTTATGCCATATTCCATTTTGTGAAAACCAAAAAAAAAGAGAATCAGTTCATTTAACAAATCAATGAATCATTAAAAAAGAAAGCCACATGTTTCAGTCCAGAAGTATTCAGAGTTTTAAATGAATTGGTTCAATAAATGACTCAATGTTTCACTTTCTACAGTATCACATTTTGTGATAATCAAATTTTTTTTATATATAATCGGTTCATTCAACAAATCAATGAATCATTTAAAAAAAATTCTAATAATTGCTTTATTTGAATCCGTTCAATAAATTACTCTTCTGTAAAATCTATTTTTTGGCATAACTGGTTGAGAAGTAAGGTGAGGTTTGGGGGGCGGGGGGTTAAAAATTGAATCAGGGTTAAAAAAGGTTTTAGGTGAACTATTCATTTAATTTCTTTCAATTAAATTTCTGCTGGTTTAAGCAAAAAATGTCCCTGATGGACATGAGCAAGTCATGAGTAATTTTACAGGCTTTTCTACTCTTATAATATTCAAAGAAAATTAAAGGAACGTCCTAAAAATACACAGTATATAAATAAGCTCACCATGTTGTTTTGTCACAGCAGTTGCAGCTAAAAGGCTCAAGGCTGAACTTTGATCTTGTCCTGTTTTTGATGCTGCCGTTGATATTTCAGTGACATAAAGGTTACGATACCAAAAGCAAAGGTATATCCCGAAAGATAACCATGCAGACCTCTTAGAAAAACAGCTGAGATTCACTTAATCTTCACACAAGATGACATCCTTTGAGCAATGCACCTCCAGAGATATCATTTCTTCACTTTCAGGCCTTTCAGAATCTTTAAAACAAGTTCTTCAGAAACACGTAAAGTCATCTCAAAGACGAACGCACTGGGAGAGTTTCATACAAGCACGAACGTCAGAGGCTGCAATGTTTAGGTTACTAATAAACACAAGAATCAGTCTCATTCCTGATATTTACAGAGATGATTATCGATGATTAGTGTGTTTAAATAAACCAGCATGCTTGTCATACCGACTGACTGGATTATAGGAGAGATATTACAGCAGAAACGGAGATGCCTGTAAGACTAGAATTGACAAATTATACTACAGCGTTCCCATACTAGGAGAAAAGTACAATTCCATGACTTATTTCCTGACTTTCACTGACTGTAAAGCTGAATTTCCATGACTTTCCATGAACAGAAAAAACAGGGATCTGTTGTGTTGAGCAGTCTGATTACGTGAATGCTACATTTAAAGCACAAATTAAGTAAATGGTGCAAAATTTAAAGGATCTTGCTATTTTTTATTGCTAACACTAAACCTAAATATAAATTTAAATATACATGCAAAAAATGTTTGTATCTGTATTACAATAATAATATCATATGCACTACCTGACAAAAGTCCTGTCGCCTATCCAAGTTTTAGGAACAGTAAATAACTTGACTTCTAGTTGATCATTTGGTATCAGAAGTGGCTTATATTAAAGGCAAAGGCCTCTAGATTACACTTATTTTACCAAAATAAAATATGATCATGTCTTGATTTTTAATAATTTCATTAGGACAGTAAGGTCTGACTTGGCTTAGACAAAAGTCTTGTCACTGAACAGAAATAATGTCCAGTATAGACTATAAAGTCATGCTGCAGTGGAAACAGAATGAATATTGTGTCTGACTCCATCATGAGCTTGGAGGACTGCATCCAGACATCTCTGCAATGACTCAAATCACTTATTAATAAAGTCATCTGGGATGGCAAAGAAAGCCATCAAGAATATCTGGATTCATCTTCAATGCCTCCTCTTTCATCTTACCCCAGACATGCTCAATAATGTTCATTTCTGGTGACTGGGCTGGCCAATCCTGGAGCACCTTGATCTTGTTTGCCTTTCAAAGTTTAGCTTTAGCACAGACTAATCTAATGTACAGATGAAGTCAGAAACTGTTAAACAATTAAAAACTGCTTTTATTCTAGCCAAAATAAAACAAATAAGACTTACAACTGTGTATGCACAAATATAATAATGCATATAAGTATCTTCATTCATTCATTCATTTTCTTTTCGGCTTAGTCCCTTTATTAATCTGGGGTCACCACAGCGGAATGAACCGCCAACTTATCCAGTATATGTTTTACGCAGCGGACGCCCTACCAGCTGTAACCCATCTCTGGGAAACATCCACACACGGTCAATTTAGCATATCCAATTCACCTGTACTGCATGTCTTTGGACTGTCGGGGAAACTGGAGCACCCGTAGGAAACCCACGCGAATGCAGGGAGAAGATGCAAACTCTCATATAAGCATCCTTTAAAAGAATAAACATTTATGAGAGCAATCTGAGAGGGGTGTACTCATTTATTCTGAGCACCATATATAAAAATATATATAAGACTTTTAATGTCTGAAGTAGACCTTTTCAAAACTTCCATGACAATCCAGACATCCTGTGACCTTCAGGAACGCCTGTACTATTGCTTCCAGTCTTTCAGCAGATCAGTCAGCACCACTGAACGCACCTCAGATCACTTAATTAATATTCATGAGCCGAGCTGATAAGGGTCACATTATGCTCACTTTCCAGATTATTTTTTCGCCCCGGGTAAGAAGCAATAATGAAACTGGCCGGATTTGCCTAACAGCTAAATCGATGCGTTCAGATTAAAAACAATCGTCTGGTCATACTTTTGATGTTTTCGCAACTGTTGTGTGCAAGTTGCATAGAGGTGGAAAGCAGATGCAGCAGTGGTAGAAAACTAACCTCAGGCAGCCAATCTAACCGTAGAGGAACATTGAGGATTCCTGGAGGAACAATGCACCTCACTGTTAGAGGAGAACCTGGTCATTCTGCAGATAAGAGACAGAACATTTTTACCTCTGCGAGATAAAGGCCTTCGCCGCTTCAGGCTTTCTGGTTATGGCGGGGAAGAAAATTACAGAAGGGTAACATATATTTGCTACCTGACTGAAAGTAATTTATGCATTTGAAGCGTGCCGCTGTTTTTGTATTATTTCTTTCTCTCTTTTTTTTCTGCCTGCGTGCCTCGGGAGAAACATCCAAAGCACTTTTTATAGTAAGGACATATATAATGCGGTGAGAATAGACTGAGGTCGTTGTGAAGAAACAACGTTATTATATTGGAATGAAAGTAAATAGATGAAAGATACATCAAATAAACTGAATCAATAAATCTGAACGATAAAAATGAAAGGAGAAAACTGTTAGAAACATAAAACATCCATTCAGAGATTATGTTTACAATTGAATAGTAATGCATGTTGCATTCATTTTTCTTCTTATTTTTTTGCAGTATGCTTCTTTTATTTGAATATATGGAATGAAAGTCTGAATATGTGGAATGAAAGTCTGAATATTTTGAAATGAAAGTCTGAATATGTAGGATGAAAGTCTGAATATATTGAAATGAAAGTCTGAATATATTGAAATGAAAGTCTGAATATGTAGGATGAAAGTCTGAATATATTGAAATGAAAATCTGAATATGTGGAATGAAAGTCTGAATATATTGAAATGAAAGTCTGAATGTGTAGGATGAAAGTCTGAATATATTGAAATGAAAGTCTGAATATGTTCAAATGAAAGTCTGAATATATTGAAATAAAAGTCTGAATATGTAGAAATGAAAGTCTGAATATATTGAAATGAAAGTCTGAATATGTAGGATGAAAGTCTGAATATATTGAAATGAAAGTCTGAATATGTGGAATGAAAGTCTGAATATATTCAAATAAAAGTCTGAATATGTAGGATGAAAGTCTGAATATATTAAAATGAAAGTCTGAATATGTAGAATGAAAGTCTGAATATATTGAAATGAAAGTCTGAATATGTAGGATGAAAGTCTGAATATATTGAAATGAAAGTCTGAATATGTGGAATGAAAGTCTGAATATGTGGAATGAAAGTCTGAATATATTGAAATGAAAGACTGAATATGTAGGATAAAAGTCTGAATATATTGAAATGAAAGTCTGAATATGTAGGTTGAAAGTCTGAATATATTGAAATGAAAGACTGAATATGTAGGATGAAAGTCTGAATATATTGAAATGAAAGACTGAATATGTAGGATGAAAGTCTGAATATATTGAAATGAAAGACTGAATATGTAGGATGAAAGGCTGAATATATTGAAATGAAAGACTGAATATGTAGGATGAAAGACTATGTGGAATAAAAGGATATATAGAATGAAAGATAGAATATATGGAACAATATTTAGAATATATGGAATATAAATGAATATATGGATTGAAAGTCTGAATATGTGGAATGAATGTCTAAACATGTGGAATAAAGTATGAACATATGGAATAAAGTCTGAATATATGGAATAAAGTCTGAATATATGGGATGAAAGTCTGAATATATGGAATGAAACTTGAATATATGGAATAAAAGTCTGAATATGTGGAATGAAAATTGAATATCTGGAACAAAAGTCTGAATATCTGGAAAGGAAAGTCTGATTATTTGGAATGAAAGTCTGAATATATAGAATGAAAATTGAATATATGGAATAAAAGTCTGAATATATGGGAATGAAAGTCTGAATATATGGAATAAAAGTCTGAATATATTGAATGAAACTTGAATATATGGAATAAAAGTCTGAATATATGGGAATGAAAGTCTGAATATATGGAATAAGAGTCTGAATATATTGAATGAAAATCTGAATATATGGAATTAAACTTGAATATATGGAACAAAATATGAGAAATAAAGTCTGAATATGTGGAATGAATGCCTAAACATATGGAATAAAGTATGAACATATGGAATAAAGTCTGAATATATGGAATAAAGTCTGAATATATGGGATGAAAGTCTGAATATATTGAATGAAAATCTGAATATATGGAATTAAACTTGAATATATGGAACAAAATATGAGAAATAAAGTCTGAATATGTGGAATGAATGCCTAAACATATGGAATTAAGTATGAACAAATGGAATAAAGTTTGAATATATGGAATAAAGTCTGAATATATGGGATGAAAGTCTGAATATATTGAATGAAAATCTGAATATATGGAATTAAACTTGAATATATTGAACAAAAAGTCTGAATTTATGGAATAAAAGTCTGAATATATACAATATTTTGATATATAATTAATGTGGCTTTAGTATCTGCTCTATAGATTGTGGTTGGATCAGAAAAAGGTATTTGTCTTAATAAAAAACCAGTGCTGACCCAACAACCCTTACGGATAGTAAATAAATGGAGTTTAAGGACAGCGTATATGGAACAAAACACAAGCAGAGGCACTTTAAGCACTATCCAGTAATATCCTGAAGAACAGTCTGACATTTTAGTTAAATATAAAAACAATAACACAGAAGCCCTGAAGTATAACTGGGCTTGTAAACAGGTTAAGGTCTACAAACTTCTATCTCCTCGGCCTCGACCATGTGCCCTAACGTACACTTTGTAGGGTTCTGTTTGACATTTACTGTCACTAGAGCTACTATTAGCGGGAGGTGCACTGGATGCTCTTTGTTGGTGTAATAATGGGCTGAAAACAACGACAGGGCCACCATTGACTGTCAGTCGTGAAGGACACTGTGAAGAATTGACCCTCGAATTGCCACAAAACTGTGACTGTTTGCACAGACCGCAACTGTTTGTGCTTCAACAGTGGGCTAATATTGAACAGCTTTTGCAGAGAATTATTTGGCTAGGGGGCATGGTGGCTCAGTGGTTAGCACTGTCACCTCACAGCAAGAAGGTCACTGGTTCGAGTCCTGGTTGGATCAGTTGGCATTTCTGTGTGGAGTTTGCATGTCCTCCCCTTGTTGGCGTGTGTTTCCTCCTTGTGCTCCGGTTTCCCCCACAGTCCAAACATAGTCCATGTGCTGTAGATGAATTGAAGAAACTGAGTTGGCTGTAATGTATGAGTGTGTGAATGAGAGAGTGTATGCGTGTTTCCTAGCACTGGGTTGCAACTGGAAGGGCATCAGCTGCATAAAACATATGCTGGAATAGTTGGTGGTTCATTCCACGGTGGTGACCTCTGAAATAGTAACTAAGGCAAAGGAAAATGAAGGAATGAATGAGATCAAATCGAGTCTTTTCAGTCTATACAGGTTTTAAGTTCAGTCTTCTCTAAGAGAGGCACTTGATATCTTGCATAAGGGTTACAGAAAATCATCTAAAACCTCACAGGAAAGATCTCAACAAACTGCAATCACAAAGTCTGCAATCAAGGTCTTAATGTGAACTTCACATAATGAATGAATGAAGTGTTCAAAATGCAAGAAAAACAGTCGCTTTCTACCAAAAAGGGAGCTATTCTGAACTGTGTGAAATGCGTCATCAGTAATTTCAGTCTTGTATCCTAGCTAAAGAAGGTTTAGGCTTATGGTCCTCACTGGTTTCCCAAAAACTGACAGGAAAAGTTTGGTATGTGCTTTGGTTTTTGTTAAGACTGCCAAAACAAAGGAAGAGGACTCTAGTTGAAATAGACACTGTAAATCTGATACCATTGTTATTGTTCATATCATTGTTTACAGGTTTTGTGGAAAAGCTGAAATTCCTGTATAATGGATGTTAGGTCCAATGAAGCCAAGAGACATTCAGCATGCACTGGGGCAGTTTCCTGCTGAGTGTGACATGGCTGGAATGAGAATCAGCACCTCCAAGTCCGAGGCCATGATGCTCCACTGGAAAAAGGTGGCTTGCCACGTCCAGGTTGGAGAAAAGTCCTTACCCCAGGTGGAGGAGTTCCAGTATCTTGGGGTTTTGTTCAGGAGTGAGGGAAGGATGGAACGTGAGATTAGCAGGAGGACTGGTGCAGCAGCTGCAGTAATGTGGTTGATGTATCGGTCCGTTGTGGTAAAGAAGGAGCTGAGCTGAAAGGCAGAGCTCTCGATTTACCAGTCAATCTATATTCCTACTCTCACCTATGGTCAAGAGCTTTGGGTCATGACTAAAAGGACAAGATCTCAGATACAAGTGGCCAAAATGAGTTTCCTTTGCAGGGTGGCAGGGCGCACCCTTATAAATAGGGTGAGGAGCTCTGTCATCCGGGAGGAGCTCGGAGTAGAGATGCTGATCCTCCACATTGAGGGAAGTCAGCTGAGGTTGCTTGGGCCTCTGTTTCTGATGCCTCCTGCACGCCTACCTAGGGAGGTGTTTCAAGCATGTCCTACCAGGAGGAGGCCTCGGGGAAGACTCAGGACACACTGGAGGGACTATGTCTCTCGGCTGCCCTGGAAACGCCTCAGGATCCTCATGATGAGCTGGAGGAAGTGTCTGGGGAGAGGGAAGTCTGGGGTTCTCTCCTAAGACTTCTGCCCCCGTGACCCGGCCACGGATATTTGGAAGAAAATGAATGAATGAATGTTAGGTTACAAAGATCACAATATAGTGAGTCATTTAAACCAATCAGAGCCGAGTAGACTCTTAGAAAGGTGGGGATTGAGACCCTGATATACTTCAAACAAAGTTGTTGTTTTTTTTTTCTTCTCGTTCTTCATTTGAAAGCAAAAAGAAGTTCTCAAATTCTGAATGATGGTATAATATTTTTGACAACCCAAGCTCATTGGAGATATGTGCCCAGGGCTAAATGTTTGAGAACTGAGAAATATGCACCCTGAACTACGTAGCACAAATCCACTAGAGGGCGTCAGGTACAGTTTCGACAATCTCAAATACGCTACTGGGACACAATTGTATCATATTGCACCAACACAAATCTACTAAGTTAGCTTAATCGTTTTTACAAATGTAAGTGGATTGAACATAAAACAATTAAGTTGTCCCCACAGAAGCTTAAGAGGTGTTGTTTCAACTCATTTTAAATAAGTAGTTTGAACAAGCAGCAAAAGTCATTTTTTGAGAGTAAGTAATTAAATTGTTTTCGATACTGGAAGGATTCAAAGCTATTGTAAGAGACGAACATTCATTCATTCATTCATTCATTCATTCATTTATTCATTCATTTGCTTTCTTTCAGCTTAGTCTCTATTTCAGAGGTTGCCACAGCAGAATGAACCACAAATTATTCCAGCATATGTTTTACACAGTGAATACCCTTCTAGCCGCAACCCAGTATTGGGAAACATCCATACACACTCATTAACACACACACACACACTCATACTCTAAAGACAATTTAGTTTATTCGGTTCACCTAGAGTGCATGTGCAACACCCGGAGGAAACCAACGCCAGGGAGAACATGCAAACTCCACACAGAAATGACACCTGCCCCAGCCAGGACTCAAACCAGTGACCTTATTGCTGTGACGTGACAGTGCTGTACCACCCAAGAGATGAACAAAACAACATAATAGAGACAATAACTCTTTTCCACCATCTATTAACAATCCGCTTCCTCTCCAATCATATTCTGCTAAATATTTATTTGGCACAACATTTGGAGTTATGATTTCCAGTAACACAAAGAAACCCCTTTATTTATTAGGCTTTATTCTTCATGAGACTAAAACCAAACACAGCTGCACGGAGAAATGTTTGGCAAAGCAGTGGTGGGAGACTGCATAAATGTTTGTCTTATAAATTATGGAAGAGCACTCTTTTAATTGTCTTTGGTGGTCGTATTATCAGCATGAATATCTCGAGGCGGACCTTGCTTTTAATAAGATCAAGAACTGAGTGGGAAGATGTATAATTGTTTTTGCAATCCGACAACATGAGAGCACCTTTTGACCCGACGCGTGTCAATCAAAGACCTAATCTCACCCTGTTTCCTCAAGGCACGAAACAAAGCGGCTTTTATTTGACAGAGGTTGATTGCGGCAGCAGCTTTGGGGAAACGCTCGGGTCTGACGCGGCTGATGGCTGATTTATTGTACACTCTGACAAGCCTATTAGCCCTGCCTCTGTAAATGAAAAGAGCTTCGTCAGAGCCTTAATTATGATGCTGGCCGCAGGTACATTGATTTGTTCTACATGCGAGTCGAGAGAGAGTTGAATGAAGCTCACCATACAAAGTACAGGTCAGCTGCCGGATTGCATTCAGATTCATATCAGTTCTGGAGGGGGAGTATTGACTATAGGGGAAATGAAAAACAGTTTACAGGCAAACTCTTGAAGGCAATACGTTCTCAGGCCTCGCCGAAAAGGCTGTTTAGATTAGCTCTCTGATTTGACACAAATATATATACTGACTAGTCAATTTATTAGGTACACAGATCAACTGCTTGTTATTGCAGCCATGAGCATTGCAGAGAATCAATGCATTTAGACATGTAGACACGGTCAAGAAGGTCTGCTAAATGAAAGGTCAAAATGAGTATTAGAATTACAGTAGGAAAAGTGGCTTTTGAATATGGCATGGTTACCCAGCGGGCGGCAGACCAAAAATAAAAAATAAAAACAATAATAAAAATAAAAACAATTAAATAATAATAATAAAAATTATAATAGTAATGATAATAATAATAAAAATACATTAGAATATTAATTACAGTAAAAAGGTAGCTTTTGAATATGGCATGGCTACATAGCGGGCAGCAGACAAATGTAAATAAATAAATAAATGAATAAATAAATAATAATAAATCAGGCAAAACTATAAGAATAATGATAATAATATTAATAATAATAATAATAATAATAATAATAATAATGAATGAATGCATAAATAAATAAATAATCTGGCCTAATAATAATAATAATAATAATAATAATAATAATAATAATAATAATAATAATAATAATAATCAGGCAATATGATAATAATAATAATAATAATAATAATAATAATAATAATAATAATAATAATAATAATAATAATAATAATAATGAATTAATAATAATAATAATAATAATAATAATAATAATAATAATAATAATAATAATAATAATAATGAATGAATGCATAAATAAATAAATAATCTGGCATAATAATAATAATAATAATAATAATAATAATAATAATAATAATAATAATAATAATAATAATCAGACAATATGATAATAATATTATTAATAATAATAATAATGAATGAATGAATAAATAAAAAATCTGGCATAATAATAATAATAATAATAATAATAATAATAATAATAATAATAATAATAATAATAAATAATCAGGCAATATGTTAATAATAATAATAATAATAATAATAATAATAATAACAATAATAAATAAATAAATAAATAAATAATCAGACAATATGTTAATAATAATAATAATAATAATAATAATAATAATAATAATAATAATAATAATAATAATAATAATAATAAATGAATGAATAAATAAATAATCTGGCATAAAAAATAAAAATAAAAAATATCTAATAATAATAATAATAATAATAATAATAATAATAATAGCAATAATAATAATAATAATAATAATAATAATAAAGAATAAATAAATAAAACATATATACACACATAAATATTTATTGTGTTTGTTTATATTAACAAATTAAATACGTTTATCTAAAACAAATGCTATATAAAATAAATATTTATGTCAATTATTTGGTTTTGTATGTTTTTGTATTTTACACATATTTTATTTACATATACAAAATATTAATGCACAGTGAGTACACATACACTATGTAAATACAAACGTTTATTTTAGATGTGATTAATTGCGATTAATCGATTGACAGCACTTCCAAAAAAACACGTCAAAAATGCTAATCAATTGATTTTTGACGTCTATTTCACATCCACAGATTAATGTTTTAATGAACACCAAAATAATCATACAAAAAATATGAAACAAAAATATTAAACTGAATGAAACAAAAAGTGTATAAAATACAAAATAGAGCAAAGTTCTGCTCATAATCATCTTTAAAAGCTGAGATATCCAGAAGCACTCGTGGCTGATAAGTGACGTCATATTTGATTTATTAGGTTGGCACTGAGTGAGAAACATGGAGTTTTGGCAGGACATCACAGCAAATATTCACTCTTTAGTCCAGTGTTTATTCACAAATCCAGTCTATAGGACAGACTGTCCACACTGAGAGATCAAATCGGATTGTGTGTTCAGGACATGTATGATTTTCTGGTCACTGTGGTAATGACAAACGCTTACACATTGCCAAGTGAGTTTTCCTCTGTAAAATTCTGCCAGAATGGAGAAAGCTGACAGAAAGCAGGACATTTGTCTCGTCTTATGCGCATTATGGCTTTGGGCCGTGGTGCAGAAGATCTCTTTCATGGCCAAAATGAATCTTCCAAAACTGTATCTCAAACCACCAATGAATGTGATTAAACTTGATTTTGACTTTGTTCACACTGAGCTCATTTCTGATATATCTACAGTGTTAAACGCACTGCACATCCTTAAGGTTTAAAGATTATTGGACATCTATGTTTATCTGAAAATGTGAAGTAATACTTCGTCAAAAAAGATAACCGCAATTAAAAACCATGGTGAAACTATGTGGTTGCATTCTTATGCTCTTATCTCCAATCTTATCTTCTGAAAACACTATTGGTCGGCTGGAAAGAAACAAGACATGTACACTGAAAAAAAATATGTCCGCAAAACTGTTGCAAGCAATTTATTTGTGCTGAATTTAAAC
>NC_079435.1:58747789-58765289 GCF_903798145.1 Danio aesculapii | reverse complement strand
CGTGAATTTGCAACGCAGCGTATATGCGAAATATAGACCACCGGCGTTTGGGGGAACAGGACTGACAGAGCATGAAAGAGACGGCCGCTGTGGGACGAGAGCGATGAAGGATGTTTTAGGGATGGTTTATTTTTATACATTTTTTTTGGAGATGCATAAATTCAACAGCTATGGAATGAATAAAATGATAAATAATAATTAAATAATAAGTATGAATTAACAATAACAATCAAAAGTATATTTTTATTAATTATTTTTATTTTAATAACTATATTAATTTTAAATATCTATCTATCTATCTATCTATCTATCTATCTATCTATCCATCCATCCATCCATCCATCCATCCATCCATCCATCCATCCATGCATGCATGCATGCATCCATCCATATATCCATCCATATATATATATATATATATATATATATATATATATATATATATATATAACCATCCATATATATATATATATATATATATATATATATATATATATATATATATATATATATATATATATATATATATATATATATATATATATATATATATATATCCATCCATATATATATATATATATATATATATATATATATATATATATATATATATATATATATATATATATATATATATATATTAATAAAATTGTATTATTATACTGCTGCTAATAATAAACAAGTTTTATTGTTATTATTAATAATATTATTATTATTATTGTTATTATTATTAATATTATTATTATTATAATTATACCTGTTGTTTTGGTAGTTATTTTTGCTGTTGTTGTGGGATGAGAGCGATAAAAGATGTTTTTTGGGCTGTAATTAATTAATTAATTAATTAATTTTTTTGAGAGACATGAATTAAACAGCAGTGGAATTAATCAAATAATAAAACAGCTGAATAGATTATGCATATTTGTGAGTGAAAATTTATTTATGTACAAGCTGGTAATAAATTTGGAATAATTTTACACCGTGTTAATGATTTAAAGATCTGTATACAATTTTATGCACATTTTAAAACTTAAATTAATAATGTTTGTTAAAATGTAACAATTGTAATATCAGATATTGTTTAAAATCTCATTTAAAATTAAGATCTATTATGACAAAGAAAAAAAGTAAAAAAAAATAACAATTAATTAATAAATACATGTAAATAATGAAAAAAAAATTGCCCAGTATGCTGATCAAATAATAATAATTATTACAAAAATATGTATAATTACTATATGAAGCTATAAAGTATATTTTATAAACATATAAATATGCATCATAAATTACAGGAAGATGAAGAAGAAAAAAAGAACAATAAATAAATGCATGTAAATAATGAAAGTATTATCTTGCTTTTTATGCTGATTAAGTTATTAATTAATAATAACAATAGTGACATTTTTAATAGTTATTTATATATATATATATATATATATATATATATATATATATATATATATATATATATATATTATTACCAAATAATCCAACACAATCTCACGGCAATTCGTAACTTTTTGATTTAGTGGCTAATTCGTATGAATTCGCACGATCTAATTCGTACATTTTCGTACGATTTGCTCATCCCCCAATGACGGTTGGGTATGGGGTGGGCTTAGGTGCCACGCCTCCTTTTTAAAATCGTATAATTTTGTACGAATGAATTAGCCACTAAACTGACAAAAACGTAAAATACTTACGTTTTCTCGTGAGATCAGGCTGAATAATCCCTGCAAGGCAAGTAATTTCACTCGGCAGCTATCTTTGAACACCTCTCGTGCAATATGCTCAAGCATTCTGTCTGAATGGGGTAACATCACATTCTCCAAAACTGTTTGCAAAGTTTACGATTACATTACATATTTGAAATCACCAATAAAATTAATCAACAACCGTCTCATAAGTTTAGTTTCTAAACATTCGAATCAAACTAAATCTGCATTTTTTTTTCAGGTTGCTCAAGCTAATGCGCATTCGAAAGAAACGAGATCACGACACCAACCTCGTTTATGGCCTTTCTGCACTTTATCAGATCACGCTGGTCTTCTGAAGTAAGTCACAACTTGGTCTTAATGGTGAATCGCTTTCAGAAATAACAGCGACTCTTTGTTTACAAGTCTGTGGGCAATTGAGTAGTTGCTGCTGTCATGTGATGTGCGTTTGACATGACACTCTACCTTGTGTTCATTTCATACCGATTACAAAACCAAAAAACCTTTGTTTTCAAGTGTAGTTGGTTCATTTAAAAGTACAGATTTCAAGCTTTATGTGGATAGATTTCTTATGTCTGTGAAGAAAGTATGTCTGAGATTCCAGTGTGTTTGTTCACCACCAAACTCTCCTAAAAGCACACGTCTGGTCAGGGCTTTTCCCCCAGAGAAACGTCAGTCGATAGTGATCGATGATTGGCTCCTGTACTAGTAGGCAGGGCTTAATTCCCCATATGAACCGTTACACTTTTCCCCATTCTAAATAATACGAGTGACACGTCTTGTGTATTCTACATTCTTTGTTAATAAATAACATTAGAATTACATTATAATAACAATTAAATAATAATTTGTAATATTATTTTGTTTTTAGTATTCAACTTCTTTTAGTGTACATTATTGTACGTTAAAAAATATGCACATTACATTACATACGCATGCAGTTTATGGCCATCGGGTTTAAACCACTGGCATCATTGATCTCCTTAAAAAGGAGTTAAAAATACAGAAACTGCTTGTCCAGTAATGCACGTCCTCACATATTTCACACAGAATAACTGCAGGAAAAAAAAGCTTTTACTGGATATGAGCACCGACTGCTTAAAAAAAAAGAATAAAATAAAATCAGATTAATGTCACAGTCGATAAGCTCTCCCTCCTCCCGTAAATGTGTCATTAAACATTTATGATTTGTGAAAAACGGCTCCACTAAATCTAAATGGCAACAGAGGCGGTAAACACCATAAAAGCATCCTGGGTCCACAAATAAACAGAGGCATTTTCAGATGTGCAGATGTCTTTAAAGCTGCTCCGCTAACAAGACCAACGCAGTCATATTTGGGAACAGCGCTCCGGAATGTTCAATGTCCTCTAACTGAGTTATTTGGAGCCTGATTTGTTTAGACTGAAACTTTATTTGATGAAGCGTCTGTGGTTTTGCTTTTCCTCAGGTGCTTTCGGCTGCATGAATGTTCATTAGCACAATGTTTACTGGCCCTCAGACTAAACGACGCGTGAATCAACATGTCTTATCAAATTCATACAGGCGCTGGATTAAATAGCACAATGTAAATCCGAAAGCATGGTGTATTTGTTTATTTGAGGAGTGTGAAAGAATCTTTAATCAAACTCATGCTGAATGAGAAACTGACTGATGTGTGTGACAGAATCACAGCCAATGGGATTGTTCCAGGTTTCACTGAGAGCTGTCAATCAAAAAAATTCTAGCAACCCAGGCTCATTACTGATACGTACCCCTATATACATTTCTGGAGAGTGCCAAATTTGTCCCAGGAGCTAAGCTTTTAATATTTTTTTTTGCAGGTTTTGTTTTCACGAATCCACTAGAGGCCATTGCTTTTTCAGATCTCAAATTTCTCTCACGAATGCCATTCATGCCTGCTGTTCTTACGTACATCCACCAGAGGCCGCTGTCGATTGACTGACTGACTGACCGATACCACCCACCCACCCCTTCCAAAAACATTAATAATTTATAATACTTTTTTTTTTATTTATGTAATTTAATTAAATTTTATTGTATAATGTCTTAGGAGCTGCGTTTTTGTTTTCGCGAATCCACTAGAGGCCACTGTGTACGCTTTTTCAGATCTCAAATTTCTCTCACGAATGCCATTCGCGCCTGCAGTTCTCGCATAAATCCACCAGAAGCCGATGTTGACTGACTGACTGACTGACTGACTGACTGATTGACTGACCGACTGACCGATACCCCCACCCAAACCCTTCCCTAAACCGATAACGTTTTAAAAAGCACCGATTGACCAGCATATTTGTGCCAAAACAGTGGATGGAAAGTTGTAAAATGTAAGCAAAATCTGTTGCATTACATTTATAATTCAAGACATGCAATGATAAATGGAATATATAGATATATATATTTTACAAGATAATAACTTTTTTCTTTATTATTTTTAATAATACATTATTAATTTATAATAATAACTATTTTTAAATGTAATTAAATTAAATTAAATTAAATTAAATTGTATAATGTCCAAGGAGCTACGTTATTTTTTTTTTTGCAGTTTTTGTTTTCGCGAATCCACTAGAGGCCACTGTGTACGCTTTTTCAGATCTCAAATTTCTCTCACGAATACCATTCGCGCCTGCTGTTCTCGCATAAATCCACCAGAAGCCGATGTCGACTGACTGACTGACTGACTGACCCCCACCTACCCCCTTCCCTAAACCGATAACATTTTAAAAAGCACCAATTGACCAGCGCCCACCCACTTCCCTAAACCCAATCGATAGTGTTCTCAAAAGCAATCCAGAAAAAGAGCCCTCGCAGCAACTTGATTTTTACCATGCTTTCAGATTTTACCACATCCTCACCCCGTTATTTACTTGTTTATTTATTTTTTTACCTTTTGTTTTTGTTTTACCTGCTTTCTGGAACTGTTTTTCAACCAACTCGAACCCCATTGTCACGGTCAACTCCTTTCTGCGACTCAAAACTGACGACATATGCAGTGAGCCACTGGAAAAACTGGTAACAGCGGAAAAGCCGTCTACATGGAGGTAAGCGGTGAGCAGGTAGCGCAAAAAGAAACAAAAGTCATTGGCGGCATCATACCGCCCTGTAGCGTTCGTTTTAAAGTTGAAATATGCAGCTATATGTAACTCTGGCTACATAATTCACACTCTCCAGAAATGTATACAGGGGTACTTATTCTCAATAAGCCTGTGTTGATTACTAGCCAATCAGAGTGCACTGCTGGTAATCCCGCTCTCAATGAAAGGTTTGTGCCAAGCAGTGGATGGAAAGTTGTAAAATGTAAGCAAAATCTGTTTCATTACATTTATAATTCAAGACATGCAATGATAAATGGAATATATAAGTATGTATAGAGATAATTACATAATTAATATATACAAGATAATTAGTTTTTTTTAATAATATATTTAATAATTTATAATAATTATAAATTATATATTTATTTTATTTATTTTTATTTATTTTTATTTTATTTTATTTTATTTTATTTTATTTTATTTTATTTTATTTTATTTTATTTTATTTTATTTTATTTTATGCCTTTCTACGGTGGCTGAGAAAGCTTAACGTGCTGCAATTTAAGAAAACATGTGCAATTACAAAAAACACCAGTAAATTAAGAAAAGATCTTCATCAGTTTGACGCCAAACGTTCTGCAAATCGTCACAATGCAAACACATTTTTTTTAAATGTGCTGCATTTTCACACAACACAAACAATTAATGAAACGCGCTGCATTTAACACAAACAATTAATGAAACGAGCTGCATTTTTTCACAACGCATACATTTTATGAAAACGCGCTGCATTGTCCCACAACACAATGGAAATGTTTCAAGGAGACTCTAAAATGTGACGGATCAGGCTATTTAGTTTATGGTTATTTAGGCTAATAAATGCTAAAGACATTAGAATCAGGGGCGACGCGGTGGCGCAGTAGGTAGTGCTGTCGCCTCACAGCAATAAGGTCGCTGGTTTGAGCCTCGGCTGGGTCAGTCGGCGTTTCTGTGTGGAGTTTGCATGTTCTCCTCACATTCGCGTGGGTTTCTAAGCTGAAAAGAAAATGAATGAATTAATCGCTGTGAGGCGATTGTGCTACCCACTGCACCACCATGCAGCCTTTATTTTATTTTATTTTATTTTATTTTATTTAATTTTATTTTATTTTATTTTATTTTATTTTATTTTATTTTATTTTATTTTATTTATTTTATTTTATTTTATTTTATTTTATTTTATTTTATTTTATTTTATTTTATTTATTTATTTATTTATTTTATTTTATTTTATTTTATTTTATTTTATTTTATTGCAGTATGGATTTTGGAAGCAGTTTGTCTTAATATGTGACAGCAATATAACAAACTCTAAACAAGAAATTACCAAGCATGCAGACAATGCATGCATCTCTCATTTTAATTAAAAGGTTCCCCTTGGCGAGCCCTCAATCATATCTTTGCACATGCAAAACCCAGCCGCTACACCCCTGGCAAGAAAAGCCTAAATAACAGTGAAGTGTTCCTTTAAGGCTAAATCTTCATTATATTGAAGTATCCTGTTGTTTGGAGGCATTCGGGACTCCAGATGGCCCTCGATGCGTCCCGAACACAAGGTCACGTCTCTCTGACTGACTGAAGACAGCTGTCGGCCCCTTATTTACCTCACGGGACACAAACACACACACTTACACACACACACTTTCACTTTCTGGCCTCACAGAGTCTTCATCAGCACTGGTCCTGAGAGAAAAGGTCAGACTGACCGTCAATGTGTCGGCGCTGTGTACAAATCACCATCAGCAGTCTAATAAGCACATAAACATTCACATGGCCGTCTGAATCCCAATGCGCAAACGCAGACGCTCAGGTCATCCATGAGTGTTTTTTATAATTACCTTCAGCAGGCCCTTCTGTGAGACCACTTATAGACTGGGATTCACTCAGATCTGATTGATTCCAACTAGCTTACATGAGTGTGATGCTATTAGAGATCGATAGACAGAGTTAATAATAATAATAATATTAATAATAATAATAATAATAATAATAATAATAATAATAATAATAACAACAATAATAATAACAATAAAAACAATACAAATAATAAAAACAGTTCAAATAATATTAACAACAATAATATATTATGTAATTAATTAAATCATGTATTAATGTTTTTATTAATAATAATGCATGAATAATAATAATCAATACAATAATATTATAATATAATAATAATAAATAAAATGTATTATTAATCACTGTACTTATTCATAATAATACATGGATAATAATTAATAATAAAACAACAACAACAACAACAGTAATAATAATAATAATAATAAACAATAATAATATTATTAAAAATAGTTAGAATAACAATAACAATAATATTAATAATAATAATAATAATAATAATAATAATAATAATAATAATAATAATAATAATAATAATAATAATAATAATAATATTAAAGAATGAATAATATTATTCATTTCAATTAATATTGTTATCATTATTATTATTATTATTATTATTATTATTATTATTATTATTATTATTATCATCATTATTATTGTTGTTGTTGTTGTTAAACACATTAAATTATATAATAATAATAATAATAATAATAATAATAATAATTATTATTATTATTATTATTATTATTATTATTAATATTAATATTATTGTTATTATTATAAGTGTACTTATTTATCTATCTTTTGATTTTATTAGTTAAATTGTTGTTTAGTAAATAATAGGCCATTAGCATATATATTTTTAATAGATTTAAATGATCATATATTAAAAATAAGCAAATAACATTGTGAAATTGTGATTTTTCTTTAAATATAATTCCAGATATTTTATTAACAAAAGACACAAAATTACACAATTTTTTGTAGCAGTGGTGGTACGTGTACTATGTATTTGTTTGTTATATACTTATTTTAATATATTTATTTAGTGATCATTATTTTTCACTTAATAATATGCCACTTGCATAGGTTTGATATGATATAATAATATTTTCTATCTATCTATCTACACACATATATATATATATATATATATACACATACACATTTTTTATTAAAGTACTTAAATACAATTGTATAATTCCATTAAGCAGGTCATATTCAGATTCAACAAAAAAAAGATTATGGTTTCCATTAAAAAATAAAAAATACCATTACCATGGCAACACGATAGTACTTTGATGTCCACAACAGTGGCCAATTCCCATGCTATTTTCATGCAAATGACCATGGTACATGTCCAAAATACTACGCTATTACATATACAGTAGTATAGATATGCTAATCCCAGTCTATTTCCATACTGATCTAATTTTCTACTTCAAAGAACAACAAAGTAACCTATTATTAGGATCATATAGCGAGCTCCATCAACTGTGTGTGCGTGTGTGTGTGTGTGTGTTTGTGTGCGTGCGTGTGTGTGTGTGTGTGTGTGTGTGTGTAAAGTTGAAGTCAAAATTATTAACCCTCATAAAAAAATGTTACTCAAACATTTCCAAGTGATGTTTAACAGCAAATAATGTTTCACAGTATTTCCTATAATATTTTTTCTTCTGGAGAAAGTCTTATTTGTTTTATTTCGGCTAGAATAAAAGCAGTTTTACATTTTTTAAAGCCATTTTAAGGTCAATATTATTACCCCCCTTAAGCAATATTGTTTTTTGATAGTCTACAGAACAAACCATCATTATACAATAACTTGCCTAATTACCCTAACCTGCCTAGTTAACTTAATTAACCTAGTTAAGCCTTTAAATGTCACTTTAAGCTGTATAGAAGTGTCTTGAAAAATATCTAGTCAAATATTATTTACTGTCATCATGGCAAAGATAAAATAAATCAGTTATTAGAGATGAGTTATTAAAACTATTATGATTAGAAATGTGTTGACAAAAATCTTCTCTCCATTAAACAGAAATTAGGGGGAAAAATAAGGGGGGGGGGGGGTAATAAGTCTGACCTCAACTGCATGTGTGTGTCTCTGTGTGTGTGTCAGTGTGTTTCCTGGTCTGTATCCGTCCTCTCTTGAGCTGTGAAAAGTGATTGTGGTCCGTATAGACCCAGTTATCTCTGCTTCAGTTGCAGGACTTTGGATGCCGCTCTCCCGAACCAAAGCCAATGTTCTGTCAGCATGGATGTCTGCGCAACGGCCCAGCTGCCAATCAGAATCCAGCATCTGCCATCCAGCCGGCGGTGCCAAGCCGGCGTCTCTTGATGAAAGTCAATAAAATTGATCCAGAATAAATGAACAGGGGTAAGCAGCCAGAGAAAGATCGCTCACTCCACTCACCTGTGACAGCCGTGACCTGCCACATCTGTCGCTCTCTTCAACTTTTATTTATTTATTTATTTTCTGAATCTCTTGCTCATGCCGGGCTCAGACAGGCCCAGGTGCAGAAGGAAATGACTGTGGGTGCATGTGGAATTCTTAAAGAAACACACCACTCATTTAGAACATAGGCTAATTTTACAGCTTCCCTAGAGTTAAAGAGGTGAGCTTTACCCCGTTTAAAAGCATTCAGCCAATCTCCAGGTCTGGCAGGAGCACTTTTAGCTTAGCTTAGCATAGATCATTGAATTGGATTAGTCCATTAGCATCTAACTCAAATAAATAAATAAATTAATTAATTAATAAACAAATAAATAAACAAACAAACAAACTTTTGACAGATTTTGAGGGAAATCAAAACCCTTACATTTAAAGGGATAGTTCACCCAAAATTGAAAGCTCTGCCATCATCTACTCTCCCTTTACTTGTTTCACTTTCTTTATCCCATTGAACAGAAAAGAAGATAATTTGAAGACAGTTAGAAACCTGTAACCATTGACTTCCATAGTATTTGTTTTTCACCTAGAGGTAAACAGTTTAGTTTTATCTCCAGGTCTGGCAGGAGCACTTTTAGCTTAGCTTAGCATAGATCATTGAATTGGATTAGACCATTAGCATCTAACTCAAATAAATAAATGAATGAATGAATCAATCAATCAATGAATGAATCAATGGATGAATCAATGAATCAATCAATCAATCAATCAATCAATTAATTAACTATTTAATAAACAAACAAATAAACAAACAAACAAACAAACTTTTTACAGATTTTGAGGGAAATCAAAACCCTTACATTTAAAGGGATAGGTCACCCAAAATTGAAAGCTCTGCCATCATCTACTCTCCCTTTACTTGTTTCACTTTCTTTATCCCATTGAACAGAAAAGAAGATAATTTGAAGACAGTTGGAAACCTGTAACCATTGACTTCCATAGTATTTGTTTTTCACCTAGAGGTAAACAGTTTAGTTTTATCTCCAGGTCTGGCAGGAGCACTTTTAGCTTAGCTTAGCATAGATCATTGAATTGGATTAGACCATTAGCAGCTAACTCAAATAAATAAATAAATATTTCCCTATTTTTTTTAAATGTAGTGTGCGCTTGTTTAAGATTCTCCTGGTGTGTGCTGCAACCAGATTTCATTACAATTTTATACGTCCTATTACAGTCTCTCGTTCACTCCCATTGCCGTTGCTTTCTTTTCCTCTAGCATGCATGCTTGTGTTCTTTAAAACGTGTAAACTAAAGGATATGGCACACAGTCAGACACTCATTATCGCAAAATAAACCCAGACACGAAGCAGAGGTTAAAAACAAACAGTCCTGGGTTTTGTTGCTCTCCTTATTCACATCTTATGTAAACACCTCCTGAGAAAAACACTCGATCAGGGTCAGCTGAACCCAGAACCAGTCTCATTATACTGGGATTCCTCACCACCGATTAGCTGGCTAGTTTCGCACATCCCTAATATGGGTCATATTTAAAAGGTCAAAGCTCACAAAGGAATCGAATGCGAGCTCAGAATCAGAATCAGGCTGCAGTTTGTGGTGTGAACGTGAGTTTTTCAGTCCCTCCAGGATTTCACATTGATTTCTGCAGCCTGAAATTCTCTAAATAAAGAAAAGAAAATCAAGGGTGTATTTATAAAGGACGCTGCAGAATGCTGATCATTTACAAGGGTAGTTTATAATTTGGGGCTGTTTTAACCCAATGTTTGGTCAAACACGGACAACCCAAGCCATTGGGCTAAACAGTATAAATTAAATAGAACTGAAAACAATAAACCCAGTGTTTGGTTTGTCCATATTTGATGCAACACTGGGTTACAGCAACCCAGCATTTTAAAGATATGTGGATTGGTTGATACAATGATGGATGGATGAAAGAACAAACGAACAAACGAAGGAATGAATGAATGAATAAACAAATGAATGAATGAATGAATAATTGAATACATGAATGAATAAATGAATGAACAAATGAATGAATGAATAAACAAATGAATAAACAACGAATGAATGAACAAATGAATGAACAAATGAATGAATGAATGAATGAATGAATTAATTAATTAATTATGAATGAATGAATGAATGAATGAATGAATGAATGAATGAATGAATGAATGAATGAATGAATGAATAAAAAATGAATGAATGAATAAATAAACAAACGAATGAATGAATGAATGAATGAATGAATGAATGAATGAATGAATGAATGAACAGACAAAGAAATGAATGAACAAAGGAATGAAAGAATGGACAACTTAATGAACACATGAATGAATAAAAGAACAAACAACAAATGATCAAACGAACGACCGAACGAATGATCAAACGATGGATGGATGGATGGATGGATAGAGACAGAACAAATGAATGAATGAATAAATAAATCAATGAATGAATCAACAAATGAATTAACAAGTAAGCAATAGACAAACAGAACAAATTAATGAATGAATGAACAAATAAATGAATTAACAAGTGAATAAACATTATTGAAATTAATGAATGAATAAATGAATTGACTGATGAATGAATGAATGAATGAATGAATGATTGAATGAATGAATGAATGAATGAATGAATGAATGAATGAATGAATGAATGAATGAATGAATGAATGAATGAATGAACGAACGATAGATAAATAGACAGACAATACAAATGAATGGACAATTGGATGAACGAACGAACGAACGAACGAATGAATGAATGAATGATAGATAAATAGACAGACAATACAAATGAATGGACAATTGGATGAACAAATGAATGAATGAATGAATGAATGAATAAAACGAATGAATGAACAAATGATTGAACATTTGAACAAATCAATAAATGAATGAATGAATGAAATGAACGAATGAATGAATGAATGAATGAACAAATGACTGAACATTTGAACAAATGAATAAATTAATACATGAATGAATGAATGAATGAATGAATGGACAAATGAATGAATGAATGAATGAATGAATGAATGAATGAATGAATGAATGAATGAATGAACAAATAAATAAATCACAAATGAATGAATGAATGGATGGATGAATTAGTTAATGAATGAACAAATTAATAAACAAATGAATAAATAAAAGAAACATAGAATGAATGAACAAACGATAGACAGACTCCAAACAGAACAGTCTGTGTGTAGCATTCACTGAAGCCGCTACCTTAACAACAGTCTGTAGCATGTGACACCAGTGCTGCAGTTGCCATGGAAACCACACACAAAGCAAACAAAGATGCTGTTAGCAAAAAAATCAAGGGTCCGAGCGCCGAACTTAACTCTCAGTCAAATTGATTGAAGACTGACCTTGTTAAACCCGCTACGATCATTCAAACATGCACAAGCACCTCTCTGGATGCAGACTTAAGAGCTCTTGTGCTTTTCCTGACCCCCAATTCACAGAGTCCGGTAACCCGCTAACTACCGTAGCTAGGTGAATCAGCCGCAGTTTCACACCTCCAGCCTGACATCCGCCGACATCTTAATTGCTTTTCTGTGTGTGCATTCAGATGAAAATGTGTTTGGTTGTGTGTGTGTGTGTGTGTGTGTGGAGTGACAGTGGCAGAGCGACCATGTTTTAACCATTAAGACTTTGAACTAGAAATGGGCAGGTATCAATAATTCACCAACAAACAGGCTGCGTGTCAATGAACTGTAAATAATTCAACCTGTGTGTGGCGGCAGGAGTTATTTCATTGTTCAAGCATAGGAAGAGCTGATGGACTGTTTTAATGATCGCAAATGCTTTGGATAAATAAAAAAAACGGATGAGAAAACGATATAATAATGTAAAGAAAGGCAAAAAGATATTGGGCCCTGTCATACACCCGGCGCAATAAGGCACAAGACGTGTTTGGTGCGATTTGTTGCTATTTTCAGACCAGCGCAAGACTAATTTTCATGTTTTGCGCCACGTTGTTTATATAGTAAATGCATTTGCGCCACTTTGTGGATTCATGAGTGTGCTGGTCTATAAAGGAGGTGAAATAAAGGACTCAGTAGCTATGTTTCCATCCACCTATTTTTATGTGCATTTTGCATATGCGCATAAAAAACGGTTGATGGAAACGCCATGATGCGCATACATTTTGAAAACGCGCATAAATAATGTATGCACATAACTGAGTAGGATAAACTTTTTATTCGATAAGAAAAGATTCGCATAAAACTACGATGGACTTTTACCGCAAATTTCAGTATGCGCATTTAAAAAAAGTCATGTGATTTTATTATAAGAGATCATGTGATGATCAAAATGTGTGTAAATGGACAACCCAGCAGGCTGAGCACCCGCTAAAACATCTGAAATGTTGTTTTGGTCATTCTAAAACGCCTTACCGTTTAAGTATTAGTGTTATTATTATATTGTTAATGACCTCCAGAATCAAGAGTGTCTGTGCTCCGCGTCTGACACCTTCAAACGCCACCGCGCATTCACTGCGCGTCAGGATTGCCTTTTGAGTCATTTTTAAGTCATTTATTAGATGAAGAAAAGATTGACGCAGCTTCTCCTACCGCAGTAAATTCAGTTTTTACTGTTGATATTTGGCGCCAGTTAATCAAGGAGTGACGATTTTGTTCGCTTTGACTCGTTGGATGGAAACGCTGCTTTATTCGCACATCTTTTATGCGATAATCCAGTTTTGCACATAAAATTTATTCGCATTTTGGATGGAAACAGCTAGTCAAGTTTACCTTATTTTGAACATTGGATTCCACTATAATGAAAATATATATATAACAAACTCAATAAATGTAACCATTTAGCAGAAAACATCTTATTTTACTATAGATTTTAGACCTAGGGTGCCACCATCTTGGAATGTCTCTGTGTCTGACATCACGGGGTTAGTTCCGTTCCCTCAGCTGAACAGATACAATGGTAGTAAAGGAGACTGTAAAGCCTAATTTAACCCAATGCGTGAAGTTGTGGACGTGGAGCTGCTGCAAATACAAGCATCGGATGTGTGTCTAATATAAATATATATTTAGAAATATATATTTATAAAAATATACATTTATATTAAACAAACACACAAATATATATATATATATATATATATATATATATATATATATATATATATATATATATATATATATATATATATATATATATATATATATATATATATATATATATATATATTTATTCATTTATTTTTTCTATTTTTCCCTTTTAATTATCGGTCATTTGATGTGCTTTGCTCCACTCTCTGTATTATACTGCCTGACTGGGTTTCAACCATGATTGTAACGGACCGAACACAGAGACTGGACAGGCTAATTTAACCCAATGCATGAAGTTGTGGACGAGCATCGCAGAGCTGCTGCAAATACAACAAATACAAGCATTTAAGTGTCCTGAGTTGTGTATTTTTCTTTTGTTAAAACCTTTCGTTTGATGTGCTTTGGTCCACTCTCTCACGTTGCTCCAGCACTGCACGTGCATATGCGTGCGTTTGACGCAGAAGTATAAATCAGCCTTAAGAACTTTGGTCAGCTTACTTATTTATGTATTAGAGTCATCTCACTCTTTAACTAATTACACTCAACACTGATTATCACAATAGATTTGTAAAAACATTGAAGTCACAGATCTATAGATATAAACAGAGTACTTCCGTCTAAAATGACCCTTCATTTGACAATATATTGAACTGTGCACGGACAGAAACGGAGCTATAACTGAAGTCAGTCTTGAAGAATAATGTCTATGATAAACAGATGCTGTGTTCTCTCACTGACGCCACTCAGCTGAGGTGAATCTCTGCAAAAGCCGCCGCTCTGAATGGAGAGTCTGCAGGGGTGTGTTTGACCAGTTAAATCGATGGTTCCACACCGGGGCAAGAGTCTTCATTCAAATGAGAGAAATTGATTGGTTACCATTTCCATTTCCATATAAATGAGAGCAGTTATCGGCGCGTCCACTTGTCTGAATTTCCTGACAGCTCTAACTTTGTTGAACTCATTTTTTTTGGACAGTCTCCAGTCCAGAAGAGAAACCGTGATACATGCACGAAATAATAAATTAGACAGCTATTATGCGGGAAATTACATTGAGAAGCTGGGAAAACTTTCCATTTCGCTTCAAGGAGTGTGAAAACGGCTGGATTCTTTTTGGGTTTACAGCCAGACAAAACAATATTACTGAAGAAGAGCTGAAAGAACAATTACATATACACTAAATGTTTATGGAAACTTCTGAGCAGGAGTAATGACTGGAATGTAATCAGGATTCAGATAATTAGACTTCAATATTTACATATATTGAGGCGTCAAGGTGACACAGTGGGTACCATGATTGCCTCACAGCAAGAAGGTTGCTGGTTCGAGCCCCAGCTGGGTCAGTTAGCATTTCTGTGTGGAGTTTGCATGTTCTCCCTGTGTTGGTGTGGGTTTCCTCCGGATAAACTAAATTGGCCATAGTGTATGAGTGTGAATGCAAGAGTGTGTGGGTGTTTCCCGGTGTTGGATTGCGGCTAGAAGGGCATCTGCTTTGTAAAACATATGCTGGATAAGCTTAATGAAGGGGCTAAGCCGAAAAGTAAATGAATGAATTTATTCACATATATTAGGGGTTGTAACCGTACACTGGAGTCACTGTCCGGTACATACCTAGATTTTGAGATCACGGTTCGATACTGGTACGGTACAACAGGAATAATAACAAATTTCCAATGCTTACTTTTTCTCTTGATTTTAAACAGGCAGAAGTTTTGCCACAATCAGCTACAGAACGGAACAGATTTTTCTGATGCAAAAGTACAAAATAAATACAATAATGAAAAACAAAACGTTATAATTAGGAGACTGTGTATTAAACTTTCAAAGGTTGAGCCCAACCCTCTCCTAAAACAACAGAAAAACAGTGAGTAAGACTCAGTATGCTTCAAACCTGAAACCTCTTTTAATGAAAATGCTAGCTCTACATCGTCCATCCATAACAGTGGGTGCAATGGACAACAACTCACGTGTGCACAAGTTGAAAAAGAATCTTAAAATCCCATTGTTTTTCTATGTAATTGTGGTTGACGGATGTTACTGACTAGTGTCTTCTGCAAATGAGCACCTCATTTTTTAGACAGCGTGTCAAGATAACACAGTTTCAACTTTTACCCGCGGCAGCGCTCATTACTGTCAGTTCCAGAGCATTGGACCAAATTTCTGTTTAGCAAGTTTAGCATGACAACAGCATCAAAATAATAAGAAAATCAAACACGGAAACTATAAAAATCCTTTAGTATGAGGAACTACTTTCTTTTGCTATTCATTAACATCTGCAGCTGATGTCAGAACAGCAAAAATCTTTGCTACTTCACCAATGTCACTTTAGAGCTAGTGTTTGAATGATTCTCTAGCATAATGTCTGAAGTGACGACAAAACAGCTGATTTTGCTCACATTTTAAGATTATAAGGCTGAACAGCATGAAATGCCATCAGTCTACAGAGATTTCCTAGTATTTCTCTGTTGCAATCGGGAGATCACAATAATTAACCACGAAAAAGCTAAAGCAAAGCAAACACTACCAGATTACTATAGTATAAATACAGCATTATGACATATATATATATATATAGTTGAAGTCAGAATTATTATTATTTTTTTTTTACACATATCGTGTGTTGGTATTTCCCCAAAGCACCCGTAAACCACAAAACAATTGCTTGTATTTATGACCCGTAGGCACAAACCACATTGAGAGACCTGTTCCTCACCTATGGTCATGAGCTTTGGGTCATTAGTAGGCCCATACGGAATCTGCGCACGCAGAAATCCGCAGATTTTTGGCCCATTATTGAGTCTAATTATTTACTCGTGTAAATGTGTGTAAACTTATATTCATTCAGTTTTTAATTAACTAACGTAAAATTATTGACTAATATTAAAATATTTATATGATTTATTTACAATACAGTCTTTTAGTAGAGAAATTATATGAGATTATATATGTTTACCAGATAAGTGGATCTAATTAGATTTGCATTGTAAACATTAAATAAAAGGTAAAAAGGTATTATTTTTATTATATTAAGTTTTTAGTTATGATACTTCCAAAACTATTCCGCATAAATCTGCTGATTTTTTAACATAATTCTCAGCAAAAATAGCAAGAAATGTCCGCAGATTCTTTCTGGCCCTGGTCATGACCAAGAGCACAAGATCTCGGATACAAGCGGCCGAAATGAGTTTCCTTAGCAAGGTGGCAGGGAGGCAGGGTGCACCATTATAGATAGAGTGAGGAGCTCTGTCACCCGGGAGGAGCTCAGAGTAGAGCCGCTGCTCCTCCACATCGAGAGAAGTCAGCTGAGGTGGTTTGGGCATCTGTTTCAGATGCCTTCTCATGCCTTCCTAGGGAGGTGTTTTA
>NC_079435.1:58720289-58742789 GCF_903798145.1 Danio aesculapii | reverse complement strand
GCGTAGCAGCTGACCCCTTACCTTCTTATAGATGTCTTTCCTGGTGTTGCCAGCTTGTCTAGTGACTCGTTGTGTAGAACGGTGGACTTAAGACGCAGAGAGGAGAAGACCGCAATGATGGGGTTCGAGTCCGGCGAAGAACGTTCCAGAAAGCAGGTAAAACAAAAACAAACGGCAAAAAATAAAGCAAACAAGTAACAGGGTGAGAATGTGGTAAAATCTGAAAATGTGGTAAAATCTTTTCTTTTTCTGGATTGAAAACACTGTCGGGTTTAGGAAAAGGGGAGGGTGGGGGGGATCGTTGGCTGATCAGCCAGTCGACAGTGGCCTCTGGTGGATTTACACGAGAACAGCAGGCACGAATGCAAAATTTTTTATTTGAAAAAGAGTACACAGCGGCCTCTGGTGGATTTACACGAGAACAGTAGGCACGAATGCAAAATTTTTTATTTGAAAAAGAGTACACAGCGGCCTCTGGTGGATTTACATGAGAACAGTAGGCACGAATGCAAAATTTGAAAAATCGTACACAGCTGCGTCTGGTGGATTCGCGAAAACAAAAACTGCAAAAAAAAAAACAACAAATAAACACAAAAGTAGATGGTGGGACGTATTTGGTGCTCTCCAGAAATGTATATAGGGCTACATTTTCAGAATGAGCCTGGGTTGAAAACACCACGGTGCAGGTTTGATATGGTAATACATTGGTATGTATCATATTAACCAGGTCATGAATGGTCCATATACAGTAGAAGTCAGAATTATTGGCCCCCTTCAACTGTATACACATATATTGCAAAATGCCATAGTAGTACTGTAGCCCATGTCCAACGTATCATTGCAGCACCATGGTATTTATGATGTAATGATGTAATGAAAAGTAATACAATGCTATCTTTGATATTTAACACGGTAATACATTTCTATAATATATGATCATACAAAAGCATTGATAATATAGTACTACTAAGGTAAATGTTAAAGATATAGTGGTACCATACTACTCACAGTGAAGGTATGGTAATACCTGTGGTAGTTTATTTGCCAAATTGCCATAATTAATATACTGTGGTAGTTTTGCAGGGTGGCATGGTGGCTCAGTGGTTAGCACTGTCGCCTCACAGAAGAAGGTCACTGGTTCGGGCTGGGTCAGTTGGCATTTCTGTGTAGAGTTTGCATGTTCTTCCTGTGTGGGCATGGGTTTCCTCCGGGTGCTCCGGTTTCACAGTCCAAACACATGCGCTATAGGCGAATCGATGAACTAAATTTGCCGTAGTGTATGAGTGTGTGTGTAATTGTGAGAGTGTATGGGTGTTTCCCAGAACTGGGGTGCAGCTGAATGTGCATCCGCTGCCTAAAACATATGCTGGAACAGTTGGCGGTTCATTCCACTGTGGTGACCTCTGAAATAGAGACTAAGCCGAAGGAAAACGAAAGACTGAAAGATATTTACGCATTTTGAAGAACTGATCATAGTATTTTTTGTCTTTTTTTACAGCAGTGAATGTCTGGTCTGTTGAAGACAACTAATCTCATGAACTCAACTTTTTTTTTTCTCAGCAACTGCTCTGATTCCAGTAAAGGTCCTGGCAAAGCGTCCAATTCAACACAATATAATTCTAACACCTGCTCTGAATGTTCCTGCGGCCTGTAATCGGACATCATCAGGTTTAAAGTCATGGTGTTCCCAGGACGGGTCCATTTCCAGCAAGAGAAGGATCTGGGAGTCACACATCATCATCATCATCATCATCACCATCATCATCATCACCATCATCATCATTATGGAGGACAGTCTGTGGTGTTTTCAAAGACGAGGACAGCAAGAAAAAATGTCCACACAGAAAGACTGAAACCCTGCTGTGAGAAGCATCTGGAAGGCTTTCTCAGAGGGTCTCCTTCAATCTCTCCATCCCTCTTTTTTCCATCAACACCTCAGAACCATCATGTCTCCAGATAGGATGAGCTGGCCTTCATTATCAGGAGAAATATTACAGGAGAGCAGAAATCTCTCTTCATGAGCTGCTTAGACGTGTGCAGTTTCTTGTTTTTTTTCTTGATGTTGTTAAAATACTGTCAATTACAGTATTCCTTTGTGGACAGTAAGCATTTGTGGTTTAGCCTATATATATATATATATATATATATATATATATATATATATATATATATATATATATATATATATGTGTGTGTTAGGGGTTGCACAGACTAGTTGCTTTAGATGCTTTTTGTTTGACGTCGACTAGTCGTGCTGCAGATAACGTGATTTTTGACTGGAACTTCATGGCAGTTTTAAACACGAATGTAGGTTCACCGAATGAAATGGCCCTTGGTTTATTGAAGTGAATTTAAATGTTTCTTATATATTATTACATATTATATATATTATTTTTCTTATGACAGTGACAAAGATTCACATGAACTTTGAGTGAACTTTAAATCATCAAACAGGTGTCTGCCAGTTAGATCACGCCATGCAAATACCCTTGAGCCGATGCTAGCCAATCACATTCACGCAACACTGGAAAAGTCACGTATTTTGTTTATATATATATATATATATATATATATATATATATATTAGCCTTCCTGTGATTTTTTTAAGTTATGTGATGTTTATCAGACCAAAGAAATGTTCACAGTATTTCCTATAATAATTTTTTTTTTCTGAAGAATGTTTTATTTATTTTAGTATGGTTGGAATAAAGGTTGTTTTAATAAATAAATAAATAAATAAATTATTAGCCACATTTTTAAAATAAACAATAATAATTAAAATTTTATTTATTTATTTATTTATTTCATTATATTATTATTATCCAACTCTCATGTTTCCTTCTACTATGTTTCGTCTTTAACTTGACCACACCTGAAAACCTGGCAGTTTTACACACTAATGTGGGCTCACCGAATGAAACTGCCTTTGGATCAATGAATTTAAATTTATTTTATATATTATTATATATTAAATATATAATTTTTTTATGTTAGTGTCAAAGATTCACATGAACTTTGAGTAGATGCTAGCCAATCATGTTTACGCAACACTGGAAAAACAACGTGATTGGCTGTTATATATTATATGCAGCATCCTTTATTTATTCTCTTAGGTTTAAAGTGAGATCTCCACTTAAGTATTGTACTTAGAGGGAAAATGTGCTTAATGCATTATAAGCTTGAAGCATTAGAATCGGTACTCAGTATCGGCCGATCACCATGACAAAGAATTGGTACTCTGTATCAGCTGCAAAAACACAAATCCATTAGGTTAACTTCATTGTTTAAACAAATTGAAGTGAATTATAGATAAAACAATTGAGTTCTCCCCAAAAAAACTTTAATAATTGTGTTGTTTCAACTCATTTTAAATTAGTAGTATGGAGTTCATACTCATAGAAACGAGGTCAGATATTTTTGTTTCTGAAAATGCATGAACAAAAAAAAAGCACATGAAGCTGATAACACTTAACACCAAAAATAAAAACATGCCAGACCGCTTGCAATAGATCAGGATTGGCCTGTTTTTTTTTTTTTTTTGGTCCAGAATTGAGCAGAAGTGAAGAAGCAGGATCTCTTACAGTCGACGGGATGCTGAAACACCATCGATTTGGCCAGCGGGTGGAATAAACGCTAACGTGTTAAGGCTGAAAATGGATTTTTAAATATGTATTCATTGATTTTCTCCTCTCTAAGTGTTCCGCCGTGACGTGTTATTTTGCAAAACAGAGGGATATGAAAAGAAGTGTAAAGCAGTTTGCCTTCAATCGTATTAATTAAAGCTCAATATTGGAGCGTGAGTCAGCGGTTCAGCTTTTACCGTCCTCCAAACTGAGAGCGATGACAATAATAATCAAATCAACACGCAGAGACGACTGTTTGTTCTGCGTTTGGCTCTAGAGGTTACACTGACATTTATTCTGATATTTTATAGCTTTTAAATAATTATTGAGAATCACAAGCAGAAAAGTGCAAATGATATTCATCATAGAAAGTCGATGCAAATGCCTTTATATTTATGCATTTGGCAGATGCTGATATGCAGAATGATTTGCATTGCATTGTAAGTGTTCACGTTTAGAGAACGCATGTTTTCTAGAGTTTGATTTATGACCTTGTGTTGTTAAGAGCCGGTGATGCTCAGGTCACAAGTTCAGTTGTACATTAATAAATAAACAAGCTGAATGCATTACAAGCTGCTTTGCATGCATATATACACTGTAAAAAATGTTTTGCACAATCGAATTGTGTTGAGACAACATGAAGAAATTAAGTTTATTTATTAGTTTTTACACATTTAAGTGGATTGCACATAAAAATTTAAGTTGTCTTAAAAAAGCTTAATAATTGTGAAGTTTCAGCTCATTTTAAATAAGTATTTTGAACAAGCAGCAAATATCTATTTAAAAAATGCAGGATTCCACACAATTCATTCATATTGTCTAAACACAAATCAATTAACTTAACAAATTGAAGAAGTTTCTACTAAAAATAATTAAGTTGTCCCAAAAATAGTGGCAAGAATTCTTTTGTTTCAGCTAACTTTTGAAATGCACTGCAAATGATTTTTTTTACTTAATTTCTTTCTCTTATTCGAATATTCAACATTTTTTCTTGTACAAATATGTAAATATTTTTTAAAGCAAAGATATATTTACTTTAAAAGCATAGCATATAACATAATATAAAAAATAACAAAACAGAATATCCCAGGATGCATGTCTTGTTTAAAGTTTTATATCTATATAAAGCTGTTAAGGTATACTAAATCGTGTTTGGCCTATAAGTGTTTCCCTCTGATTTGTGAAAAAAAAAAATAAAAATAAATAAATAAATAAATAAATAAATAAGCAAAGACATAAAAATAAATAATTAAAATAAACAAATAAGCAAACAAATAAACAAAAAATAAACAAATAAACTAATAAATAAATAAATAAGCAAACACATAAAAATAAATAATTAAAATAAACAAATAAGCAAACAAATAAACGAAAATAAACAAATAAACAAATAAATAAATAAATAAGCAAACACATAAACATAAATTATTAAAATTGACAAATAAGCAAACAAATAAATAAAAAATAAACAAATAAACAAAAAAATAAACAAATAAATAAATAAGCAAATACATACAAATAAATAATTAAAATAAACAAATAAGCAAACAAATAAATAAAAAAATAATCAAATAAATAAATAAATAACTAAATAAATAAATAAATCTGCCTGCAGTTGTATTGTAAAGCAGTATTCTTATATTTAATATATAATTTCAGATTGTTGTTGTAATTTTACATTTAAAATAATCTTTTGATATTTACTGACCTGGTTTGACCTGGGAGTGAAACATCAAAAATAAATAGATTTTAATTGTAATAGAATATTTAATTAATATATAATGTATTGTGATAAATGCAAAAATACCATGGTATAAAGATGCTAACAAACTTTTTTTTTCCCATGTTCACTCACGAGAAAGTTATAAATCACTTAAGTTATGATTTTATTTAATAATTATTCGTAAATGGGTCCAAACGGATCAGAATGCATAACTTGCAAATCAATTTGAAGTTAATATTGTGACACTTTCCTGCTGAAGTAAACAGATCTTGATTTATTTAACAATATTCATTCATTCATTTTCCTTCGGCTTAATCCCTTATTTTTCAGGGGTCATCACAGCGGAATGAACCACCAACTATTCCAGCATATGTTTTGTGGATATCCTTCCAGCTCAGCTACAACCCAGTACTGGAAAATACCAAGAGGCAACATCCCGCTCTCCCTCCTGAAGCTAATATGAAAGTAACTGAAACTGCAATTCACTGAAATTCCTTTAGGCCTGGCTCCATAATAGAGCACTTTCTATTGACCCCACTGTTAAAATGGCCAACTTTACAGAAGGAAAAAAAGGTGTTTACAGCCTGCTACAAAGAACGATTTTGGTGTATATCGCTAATATTACCCTTCATGACAACTGTGAGATGGTGATTTTTTTTCTCATCTGTTTTGTTTACATTAAGTTATATTAAGTCTGCATAATTAAGGGCGTGGCCACTTGAGTGACAGCTAGGTCTCACTGGTCGCCGTCACGTCACCTCAGCTGATTCTGGCTGATTAGCTGCTGAACTTGGCATATATATGGTATTTTTGTGTTGTTTTATGTGGCTTTACACAGTCAGCTGCCTTTTGGAATTATTTCCTACAATTATCAGATGATATGGCATGGTGTGTGCACTTAATTGTTCTTACAAACCATTTACGTGGCCTCCATTTCCCAGGTGAGTGAAATTATATACTTATAAAGTATCTCTATAAGTGTATTTGTTTTATTTAAGATCATTTATCATTTATATTTTTCTTTAGACCTGTAAAGCCCTCCAGAATCTGACAGATTGATTAGCTGTAGGCTCTAGAACAGTCATCTGAAGCCTTATCATACAGTGTTTTGCCTGGATTTCATGAACAGCCTTGCATTTACTAACACAGACTATATTTGAAGTGTTTGGAAGTAACTGGAAAAACGTCATAAGAACAATGCTTAGTGGCTCAATGCATTACAACAGTGTTTTTTAAAGACTAAACATTTTATTGATATAGTGTACAACCAAGCACATGTGGTCAGAACACAAACGAGTCGCAGGTAATGAAATCTATGGGTGACGTCACGGATACAACGTCCATATCTTTTACAGTCTATGGGACATACACTCTCACATTCACACACACTATAGCCAAGTTAGTTTATTCAGTTCACCTATAGCGCATGTGTTTGGACTGTGGGGGAAACCAGAGCACCCGAAGGAAACCCACTCCAACATGGGTTTAACAATGCTACTTATATTGAAATAAAAAGACATAGGGCTCTATTTTGACACTCCATGCGCAAAGTCCAAAGCGCAGGGCGCAAACACATTAGAGGCATGTCAGAATCCACTTTTGCTCTTTTAAGGATGGAAAAATCTGCTTGGCTCCGTGGCGCATGGTCTAACAGGGTTGAGCTTATTCTCTTAATCAGTTATAGGTGTGTTTTGAGAATAAACCAATCAGAGTCTCATCTCCCATTCCCTTTAAGCGTCAGTTGCATCGCCATGGTGCATTTGCTATTTACATGGCGGACTTTGTAAGTGGAAAAACTGAACACTTCACTAGAGAGAAAACAGTTAAACAGAGCATCTACAGTGCTTCTCATTATTTACTTTCACTTTCACTCTCATGGATAGGGAAACATGTTGTATGCACAGACATCCATTAGCCTATAAATAATGAATTTTGTTTGTTAAGCGCACAGATTTGTTTCAAAACTATTTCTAAATTCAGTTCTAATTTCCAGCAAACTAATAAATGAACAATAATAATAAAGTGTGTTAAAAAAAAAAAGTTATATCCTACACATGCTGTGCCCCATATGGTCTAAAACCTGACAGTTGGACAAATCTAAGCTTGTTTTTAATAAAACAAATATAAATATGCATATAATGAATAATACTGCTAATAATAATAACATTATACAAAAGCAAATTGTCATGAACAAACTGAAAAAGCCCCCCCCCCCCGAGATGAAGAAGACGTGAAAGTATGGTTTTTATATTTATGTAGGCTAGAAAATAATATGCTTTGTGATATTTTAATACTTTATATTTATATCCCATATATATATATATATATATATATATATATATATATATATATATATATATATATATATATATATATATATATATATATATATATATATATATATATATATATCCTTATTATATCCTATATATATCCTTAATATTTTTGTTATTTTTCATTTGTAAAGATATTTGCGTATTGCTCTACATCCTGTGTGTATTAAGCAATGTGTAAGTGAGGCGCATAACTAACGCACTCTTTGATAAACTTTAGACCTGATTTGATCTGGTCTATTGAACCGTCTATTTAACTTCCTCAAAATAGCAACGTGCTAGTAATGCGCCTCAAAACACCTCCTTTTTTAGACCAGAACGCCAACGGGTGCACGTATGAGCGCAAATGCATTTGCTATTTAAACAGCTTGGCCCAAAATGTCAAAACGACTCTTGCGCCAAGCTGAAACTAGCAAACAACAATTGCGTCACGCCTTGCACCGCATTGCGCTGAGTGTATGATAGGGCCCATAAATTCATTACTTAAAAGATATGATACACCTGAGGTTGTTATACACCATGTTTCATAATATATCAGACCTGAAAACATTGCAATGAGCCGCAATATTAAAGTATTTTAAATGCAAAAAAATAATAATAAGTCAATTGTAGTGCAGGAAAAGCTTTCTAATTATTTCCCCTGAACTAATGCGCAGCAGGAGTCTAATATGAGCTCACATGCAGAATGTGTAGTCCGGCTTCTCTTTCTGGCACATTTCTGTCCAGCAGCTCATAAAACACGCTGCTATGAAATCCTGAGACAGATTACAGTAATAGGTAATGTGAGGGATGACATTTCTAAAATAAACAGCCACATAAATCGCTGGTAAAGCCAGAGGAATGTGTGTGTTTCAGCCCTCATGAGAAAAACACACCACTCATTCATCACACACACACAATTTATGAAACCACAGAGCGCATATATTTCACTGTGATTATGAGTGTAATCACATTAACAATCACTGTATTGTGTTGATATGAGCATTAGCTTGATCATGCTGATTATATTGTAGAGAGGAAAATTAAATATATAATAAAATAAAATGCATAGTATGGAACAGCAGTCAAAGTTAGCTAGCGAGAAAACAGTTAAACAGAGCATCTGCAGTGTGAGGATAAAGAATGAGCCTCCTCCATTCAGCCTCTTTACTTTCTCTTTACTTCTTTACTTTCCTGGATAAGGAAATGATGTTACGCACTCTGCTGAAGACATTCATTAGCCTACATATTTAGTTTAGTTTGTTGAGCAAAAAGATTTGTTTCAAAACTATTTCTACATTCAGTTCTAATTTCCAGCAAAGGAGTAAATGAACAATAATAAATCCAAAATCCAAACACACGCCCTGTTCTTATGCCCCATATGTTGATGCAGACGTCTCCAAAACCCCACAGGTGGACAAATCTAAACTTGTTTTTATTGAATCAAATATAAATATGCATATAATAAATAATACTGCTAATCATAATAATATTATTCAAATGCAAATTGCCACAAATAAACTGAAATAACTGAAAAAAATGCACCCCATTCATATAGTTAATGTTATTTCTGTATTCATGTGTATGTATTTTGAGCATGACATAAATAAACAAACAAACAAAACATAAAAATTCAATAAAAATAAAATGAGATATAAAATAATATAAATTTAAATAAAAAACATAAAAATCTAATAAAACTTAAAATAAAATATACAAAAATTAAATAAAACTTATGAAAAAAATAAAAAAACATAATTTAAAGTAAAATATATCAAATAAATAAATAAAACATGAAAAAATCTAATAAAACATAATAAAAAAGTATATATACAATAAAAAACATAAAAATTTAATGAAACAAAATAAAATATATACAAATAAAATAAAATATATATATATATATATATATATATATATATATATATATATATATATATATATAAATTTAATTAAATATATAAAAATAAAATATATAAAAATAAAATAATATATATATATATATATATATATATATATATATATATATATATATATATATATATATATATATATATATATATATATATATATATAAATATATATATAATTAAATATATAAAAATAAAATATATAAAAATAAAAAAATATATACAAAATAAAATAAAAATATATACAAAAAAAAAAAATAAATAAAATATTTATTACCCTGCACAAAACCAAAACAAATAATAATCCCTCCAGCCATATCAATACATTCTACACAATTTTATACATCCCCGAGCAAAGCTAATGAGCTCGACTCTGATCTTCTGCCATGAAAACACAGAAACTCATAATCATATTTCCATCCATTTCTTCTCTTGTTTCTTTTGCCAGTTGCTTTGCTCACCTGATTGATGTGCTTGAGTTTATCAATGACTTGATTGATCACCGGATCGGCCTCCTTCACTTTGACTTCTGGGTTTTCAGCCTGCGCTTTAATCCCATTGCCAACCACTCGCAGAGTATAGCTATGAAGACAGAAACAAGATGAAGAATGAGAGATGAGTGGGTGTCTTTTTCTGGACTCCTTTCCAATTTTTTTCCCAGTGCAAAGGCGATTGAAGCTTTGTTGTTGGCTTGATGAGGAAGGCCTTACATGAACCGACTACATTTATCAGCAGAACAAAGAAAGAGGCGTAAAGAAAAGGGTCTGAGACGGCCGAATAACTCAAGCCCAGGCCAGAGAGAGACGGATTGGGGGTTTATGTGGGCCAGAATGGATGGAGCTCTGATAAGACGCAGTGGCGCAGAGAAAAACAGCGCTGACAAATGACATGAAATATTACAATCCTTTATGGGTGAATTCCTTTTACACCAATGGTAAAAATCAGCCGTCCTGGTGAGATTCACCTTGAGAAGGACACATAAGTAAAAGAAAAGGAAAGTCTGGAAAAAGCGTATGGGTGAATAGGAAAATGTGCAGCGGGGTCAGGTAATCGACTTTGTTTATGGGTCATAAAAATATGTTGATGGAACTGGGAAAGCTGTGAATACTCTGGAAACTGGCTGATAGTAGAGTAAGGTAGAGTAAAGTGAAGATTTAGAGTAAAGTAAAGATTATAAGGGGATATTTAAGGTGATCTGATTAAGGTGATCTGATTTTTGTGAGGACGTCGATGCACTGAGGCGCTATTTTTTTAAACATGTTAGTGTTTACGAATAGATTACGTCAAATAAAACATGAGACATCTTGACAATCTATACATCATTCTAAATCTGTAAGCCTCAAGCAGTGACTGAAGGCAGTTGTTTTTCTAATAAAAGTGTATAAGGAAAGTATTTGCTAAATTTGTGTATGTAGTACACATCAGAACAGGTACAAATGAAGTACATGCTTGTGTCAATGTAACGACATGACATAAACACATCTATTGTTGTAAATCCCGGTTTATTTTTTCATTCATTCATTCATTCATTCATTCATTCACATTCGGCTTAGTTCCTTTATTAATCAGGGGTCGCCACAGTGGAATGAACCACGTTGGCATTGGCATTGGAGTTTGCATGTTCTCCCCCTGTTTGTGTGGGTTTCCTCCAGGTGCTCCGGTTTCCCCCACAGTATAAAAACATGCGGTACAGGTGAATTGGGTAGGCTAAATTGTCCATAGTGTATGTGTGTGAATGAGTGTGTATGGGTGTTTCCCAGTGATGGGTTGCAGCTGGAAGGGCATCCGCTGCGTAAAACACGTGCTGGATAAGTTGACTGTTCATTCCGCTGTGGCGACCCCAGATTGATAAAGGGACTTTTGACTTCTGATTGAAAAAAGCCAAAAAGAAAATGAATTAATGAATGAATAGTTATGATATAATATTTATATTTTTTTATTTAAGGTGATCTGATTAAACAAAACTTTAAATTATTATATATTAATATTTATTAACATTTAATAACATTAGATGAAACACTACTAACACTACTACTACTACTACTATTAATAATAATAATAACAATAATAATAATAATAATTAAATAAAATATAAAATAATGTTACTATTTAGTTATTTTATTTTTATTTTATTTAATTTGTATAATTTTTTATATTTATATTTTTATCATATTTATATTTATATTTATTTAATAACATTATATGAAATACTTCTAACACTACAACTAATACTACTACTACTACTACTAATGATAATAATAATAATAATAATAACAATAATAATAAAAATAATAATAATAATAAATAATGATATTTAATAACATTTAATAAAATAATAGAAATAATTTCTAACATTTTATTACAACAATATTAATATTTATGTTATTTTATTATACTTATTTTATTTTTTTATTTTTTTATTAAATTTAATTAATTTTTTACTTCAATCATTTATTCATTAATTTTTTTTTTCAGCTTAGTCCCTTTATTAATCAGGGGTTGCCACAGTGGAATGAACCACCAATTTATCCAGCAAATGTTTTACGCAGTGGATGCCCTTCCAGCTGCAACCCAACACCGGGAAACACTCATACACTATTGCATTTACACACATACACTATGGCCAATTTAGCTTATTCAGTTCCCTAGTGCATGTGTTTGGACTGTGGGGTAACAGGAGCACCCAGAGGAAACCCACACCAACATGAGGAGAACATGCAAACTCCACACAGAAATGCAAACTGACCCAGCCGGGGCTTGAACCAGCAACCTTCTTGCTGTGAGCCGATTGTGCTACCCATCGCACTATCATGACGCCCTAGTTTTTTTTGCTTCATTTTTTTTTATTTAAATGTATTTCCCCACATATATTCACTGGCAGTGTCTTCTCACAAAGAGCTGGCAAACCTGCAGAGAAAAAAAACTGCTTTACAATATTTAAAAGCACATCTGGAGAGTCCAGAGCATGTAATAATGGTGAAGGAGCAGCGAAAGTAAAGTGTCTACAGATGGACTGAAATGTGTGCTGGAATGTCTGATTTCTGCAGGTTTGGTCCTCTTTAAAGCTTCACTGATTGAACTCTTATACAGTTCTGCAGTTATGAAGCGTCTTTCACCGGCACTGGCCTCTTATGTAACACTATTAAAGCAAATAAGCCACTCCACACTTTACAGTGCTGTGATTTTTATCATAAGGGGTTTTTGTGTAGCACAACATGAAGCAGAACATCTTTTAAACCATGGAAAAAAAGACTTATTATTAAAGACTTTCAAAATAATAATAATGATTATTATTATTACTATAATTTCATTCCAAAATAATAATTATTTATTTAAAACAAATTTTACAAACGTACAAAAAATAATAACAGTATATATGAATGTCAGCAGTTCATCATAATGACCTCAACTTAAAGACTTCAGAATAGACTCAGACTCAAGACTCCAACTTAAAGATTTCAGAATAGACTCAGATTCAATATTACAATTTAAAGACCCCAGACTAAATTCAGACTCAAGGCTACAACTTAAAGACTTCAAACTAGACTCAGACTCAAGACCACAACCTAAAGACGTCAGAATAGACTCAGACTCAAGACTAGACTCAGACTCAAGACCACATCATAAAGACTCCAGACTAGACTCAGACTCAAGACCACATCTTAAAGACTCCAGACTAGGCTCAGACTCAAGACCACATCTTAAAGACTCCAGACTAGGCTCAGACTCAAGACCACATCTTTAAGACTCCAGACTAGACTCAGACTCAAGACCACATCTTTAAGACTCCAGTCTAGACTCAAACTCAAGACCACAACATAAGGACTTCAGACTAGACTCAGACTCAATATTACAATTTAAAGACCCCAGACTAAATTCAGACTCAAGGCTACAACTTAAAGACTTCACACTAGACTCAAACTCAAGACCACATCTTTAAGACTCCAGACTAGACTCAGACTCGAGACCACAACTTAAGGACTTCAGACTAGACTCAGACTCAAGACCACAACTTAAGGACTTCAGACTAGACTCAGACTCAAGGTTACAACTTAAAGACTTTACATTTGACTCAACTCACGACTCCAACTTAAAAACTCCAGATTAGACACAGGCTCAAGACTCTAAATTAAAGACTCCAGACAAGACTCAGACTCAAGACTACAACTTAAAGACTCCAGACTAAACTCAGACTCAAGGCTACAACTTAAAAACTTTACATTTGACTCAACTCACGACTCCAACTTAAAAACTCCAAACTTGACTCGACTCAAGACTACAACTTAAACACTTCAGACGAGACTCAGACTTAAGACTACAACTTAAAGACTTTACATTTGACTCAACTCACGACTCCAACTTAAAAACTTCGGACTAGACTCAGACTCAAGACTACAACTTAAAAACTCCAAACTTGACTCAACTCAAGACTACACCTTAAAGACTTTATTGTTTTATAGGAAGCTATACAATATTATATGCATGCATATGCATTATATTAGTCAATACTGAAGCCAAATTTAGAGCTTATCTAACAAAATAACTTATGATAACGGTCCAAAAACTAGTACATCCACATGTATATGTTATAGAAAAATATTAAATACAAATTTAAAAGAGGAACAACATGGGGTGTACTCAATTATACTGAGCAATGTATATATATATATATATATATATATATATATATATATATATATATATATATATATATATATATATATATATATATATATATATATATATATATATATGTGTGTGTGTGTGTGTGTGCGTGTGTGTGTGTATTTATTATTATTATTATTATTATTATTATTATTATTATTATTTTATTAGCATTTTTTTCCCCCTGTGGCTGTTTGCAGTATTTTCTGAATTGTAAAGTGATATAAAAAGAGATTCCCAAAACATACTACATAAAAAAAATCATATTAACCTGGCTTGACTTTAATATATTCTTTTTACGTACTACACTGTATACTTTTGCCATTTATAGAAAGCATAATATTACTATTAATCATTATTATTGTAATAATAAAACATCTTACAATGTACTCCAACACATCTGCATCTGTTGGCTATTTTTATTCCCCAGCCAGATTTCAGATGTGGGAATATGTGTGTTTATAAAAGCAATTACAGTTCTCCAGAGCTCCTGTTTTGGCCATAAGAGCGTATAGCTTGTGTTTTATTGGAGACGAATGAAATGCTTTTGATTGTGATATGCCTCTTATGTCAGCTGCAGTTACATTTCTCATTACGCGGATCATTTGGTGGGTGTTTTGTTGAGCAGTAAAATGCGTAATGAGCCGTCGTGCGCCGCCGCAGTGTAAATTTGTAAAGTTTTATGATTGATGCCTTTAAAAAGACAATCCAGCTCATGTGTATGCACACCCACACCATCCCATCCTTCACAGAAACACTTTCTTCAAATTATCCATCTCTGGCTCGACGAGCGATTGAAGAGCTTGGTGATTGAGTGAGGTTTGCTGGATTTCTCCGAATGCCGTCTGTCAGTCCTTGCCAGATAAATACTATCTCTGATCTATTTTCTCTTTTGCAAAAGCGAGTGTTTTCTCAGTCGGCGGATGGCATGTGCATGCATGGAGGAGTGTCGCGCATGTTGGGACTTTTTTTTTGTCATCCGACACCTTTTAAAAAGCAGCTCCGTGTTCCCCGGCTGCGTGTCTCCCTGCGAGACTCTTCCGTGAGCGTGTTATGAAATATTAGTGAAGCTTCTGCAGAGCGGCCCGGTGGCACAGTGAAAGATGGCTTTTAAATGGAGAACACACACACACACATTCATATTCACTCTCCAGCTATGGCTGTTCTTCAGAGAGCGCAAGCCGGCAGGATGTTTTTTTGAAGTGTGTTCAGCAGCGTGTTTGCAAGTGACCTGCATGTTGATGATTCAGGATTAATCAAGTCAGACATGGAGTGTTAAATGAGCACCTTGCAAGTGTTAGACTCCATCAAAGGGAGAAGGGTTATATCTGCTCTGTGTGGCTGAAACATTTAGTCAACGTTTTTGACATCATTTTGATTTCGTATGACCTAATGTGAGGACATGCAGTTACATGGGTCGATCAGTGGGGCGCTGTAGCACACGGTTGCAAGTAAGACCTCCTGGATTGAAGACAAGGCACTTGTGAGAATAGCCAAATCACTCTTGATTTTGTCTGCCTTTCACTCGCAAAATTATTAGACTCAACTCAAGACTCTAACTTATACATTTCAGACTTGACTCAGAATAAAGACTACAACTTAAACACTTCAGACTAGACTCTGACTCAAGACTACAACCTAAAGACTCCAGACTAGACACAGACTCAAGTCTACAACTTAAAGAATTCAGACTAGACTTGACTCTAGACTTCAGACTTGATTCAGACCAAAGACTTCAATTTAAATAGTTCAGACTTGACATTGACTAAAGGCTCTAACTTAAAAATTCTAGACTTGACTCGAGTCAGACTTGTCTTAACTCAAGACTACAACTTAAAGAATTCAGACTAGACTCAGACTCAAGACTACAACCTAAAGACTCCAGACTAGACACAGACTCAAGACTACAACTTAAAGACTAAAAGCTAGACTCAGACTCAAGACAACAACTTAAAGACTTCAGACTAGACTCAGACTCAAGACAACAACTTAAAGATTTCAGACTAGACTCAGACTCAAGACTACAACTTAAAGACTTCAGACTAGACTCAGACTCAAGACAACAACTTAAAGATTTCAGACTAGACTCAGACTCAAGACTACAACTTAAAGACTTCAGACTAGACTCAGACTTAAGACTACAACGTAAAGACTTCAGACTAGACTCAACTCAAGACTACAACTTAAAGACTTCAGACTAGACTCAGACTCATGACTCCAACTTAAAGACTACAGATTAGCCTCAGACTCAAGACTACAACTTAAAAACTTCTGACTAGACTCAGACTCATGACTATAACTAAAGACTACAGACTTGTCTCAACTCAAGTCTACAACTTAATGACTACAGACTTGTCTCAACACAAGGCCACAACTAAAAGACTTCAGACTTGACTACAACCCAAAGACATCAGACTAGACTCAGACTCAATGCTACAACTTAAAGACTACAGACTAGACTCAGATTCAAGACTACAACTAAACACTACAGACTTGACTCGACTCAAGACTACAACTTAAAGACTTTACATTTGACTTAATTCACGACTCCAATTTAAAGACTTCAAACTAAACTCAGACTCAACGCTACAACTTAAAGACTTCAGACTAGACTCAGACTCAACGCTACAACTTAAGCCTAGTTCACACTACAGGATTTTAAACATCGGCAGATCGCTGTGCTGTTCACACTACATGACTTGATTTTGTGTCTTTTAATTTCTGTGGTGTTCACACTACGCAACACTATTTACATGATCCACAAGAGGGAGGTCACACACTACAAGATCTGACAACAACTAGTTCCCCAACAGCTCAGTCCAGCTACCAAACCACAGCCAAGAAATGTTGAGGGAGGAGTCGTCAGAAAAAGCTGAACACTGCTTGTGTGCTGATGACATCACTGACAGTGTTTCAAGCTTTCAAGCAAGCATTTAAAAACATTGTCAGTCAGCTGATGCATCAGCAGATCAATCGCTCATCTGCAAGGTTCGAGTGGATTGAGACACAGAGAGTTTTTAATTTTTGTAATTTAATAACTCTTTGAAATAAAACTAACATATCTATAACACCCTGACGGTTCCTGAATATCTGTGTATTTCTTTCTAATATTGTTATTTGTAAAATTACAAAACAGTAAAGAACTGAGCATTTCTATCTTTAATTACCATATTGGTCAACATGACTGCATGCATGTCTGCTACTTTTTTGCTGTGACTTTAAATATGCGTGCATTTTTTTGCCTAGCAACTTCCTGCTAACATAAACATAACTCTCTGATAGCAAAACATAAATTAACTTCAGATATATCTTTCAAAACAGCATATTCTGTGCAGGGAATAGCTCCTGTTTGAAAGTGAAAATGAAAGCGAGGCCCAGAGCTTTGCGTGTTCTAGTCTCTTAACTACATATTTATAGGCTGTATTACCAAAAAAAGACAATATTTTTCAGGGTAATAGTGTCATCAAATATGATGACAGACATTCAGAGCTTAATTTAATATCTCAACAGAAGCTTTGAATGTAAATATGACGTGACAATATGATGTTTTATATGAGAACAGTCAGAATGAGCAGTATGGTAATTCTACTAGTTACAGAATTCTAGTTCCCCTGTTAGTATAGCCTACTCTCGTGTCCGTGTTAACGCAGAATGTAGTGAGTGCTTCGATGCCCATTCTGGCCAATCACAGACGTTTCTGTTGATCTCCTGGGCACACGGCCATTCAGCTCAAGCTTATATGCTCTCTCATTGGCTGCAGCTCGTCACTACATCTGACCGCACGTGGGGTCGAGTCGGCCGACTGCTCTGGAATATTCAGCATGCTAGATATTGGATTTCCATCTGCGAGGTGTCAGCGATGCTTCAGCGAGCCTCTTTGACACGTTGTTCAGTAGTTCACACATAAAGACTGGCGAGCGCTGAGCACCCGCAGATTTCTTCCCAATCACAGCCCGATCTGTTGGCGAGCTCGTTAACTTCCAAATCGGGCTCAAATCAGGCTTAAAATCCTGTAGTGTGAACTAGGCTTTAAAGACTTCAGACTTGACTCGACTCAAGACTACAACTTAAGACTAGTTCACACTACAGGATTTTAAGCCTGAAATACTTTACATTTGACTCAACTCATGACCCAAAGACTCCAGACTTGACTCAGACTTCAGAGAACAGACTTGTGCACATGCTACTAGTTACAAACTTCCATCACTAATTTCCTCAAACAGGCAACAAGCCATATGCCTGTATCCTATTATAGCCTCACCCTAAAAAACATTAGTTTTCAAATGACAGACCGAAATATGTGGCCCTTTAGCTTTTTGTTGTTTTATTTCACTCCTAAATGTTCCACGTTAAGCCCTTAAATCAATTTGTCTCCAAGCCTCAAGAGCACAAAATGCACCGAGAGACTTAACGGTGTATTTCTGGAGCATTTGCATCTGACTGAAGTGTGTGTGATTCTCTGGGAGCGCCGCCACCGGTCTGAAACGTATTCAGATGAGTGTGTGGAAAGTGCTGGAATGGCGAAGTGACAGCCCTGAGCTCAAACACCTCTCATGCCTTAAGCTGGAATCAAAGCAGGAGTAAAGCAGCAGAGAGACAGCAGCTCAGTGCAGTTGTGAAGGGCTTTTTGTCTCACATACTCCATTCAGACACACACACACACAGACACACACCGCCAAGGTGGAACTTACATGCTCACGAACGACAGGAGGATCAGACTTAAGGCTCAGCGGGACATAAGGAGCATGTTTTTAGGCCTTATTTCCATGCTATTTGTGTCCTTTATTTCCGTGGGTTTATTCTGACACTCTTACAAAATGGGTACTAGCAGGTTTCTAGTAGGTTTCAGGATATTTTGATGGAAGCTGCTGTAGTGAATGGTCCAATAGAATTCACGGTTCTTTTGTGTACGCTGTAAAATATACTGAGTTCCACACAATTCCTTCATGTTGTCCCAACACAAATCCAATAAGTTAACTATATTACCTTTGCAAATGTTAAGTGGATTGAACATAAAACAATTAATTTGCCCCCTTTCTTATTCAACAAAAATATTAACAACATTAACTTTTTGTTATGAAGCGGACAGGAGACAGAGGTAAGGAAACGTTAGGGTGTTTATTAAATGACAACAAGGAGCACATGAAGGATAGCCAGGAGGATCAGGAATGATGTTGGGGTCTTTTCCTCCGTGGCTGGGTAACAGGAATACACGAGGATGGACAGCACACACCAGATACAGCTGACAGAGGATGACACAGACTTGGAAGGACTGGAAGACAGGACGATTCGGGAGGACCAGGAAGACTAGGAGGAATACAAAGAGAACAGGTAAGTAAATCGTTTGTTTTAGCTGAGGATGACTACGCTGAGTGGTCGCTCAGTTGTCCGCTTTCGTCGAGACGAGCCCGGACAATGAGCGACTGGAGTGCTGTGCTTTTATCTGGTGCTCGTGAATGTGATGCAGCTGTGTGCTCATTAGAAGTCAGGTGATGGTGATCTTCGTGAGTGGGGGTCGTGAGAGCCTGACCAATCCATGACAGTACCCCCCTCCCCAGGGCCCGCTCCTGAGGGCCGACACCTCCGACGCCGTGGTGGTCTCCCTCTGCCTCTAGGCGCTGGGAACTCAGGGTGGCTCTCATGAAACTCCACCATGAGACTAGGATCGAGAATATCAGCTCTGGGAACCCATGTCCTTTCTTCGGGGCCGTACCCTTCCCAGTCCACCAGGTACTCCAACTGGCCACCACGACGTCGGGAACGCAAGATCTCCTTCACTGCGTAGACGGCTCCTTCTTCTAGGAGCAGTGGAGGAGGGGGTTCCTCTTCGTGGTCAGGCTCTGTGGAGGGAAGAACAGGATCGTGATAGGGTTTCAGGAGTGATACGTGGAATGTAGGGTGAATACGGTAGTGAGAGGGTAATTGTAGTTTGTAGGTGACGGGGTTAACCTGTTCCACGATGGTGAAGGGACCTACAAATCGGGGACTTAACTTGCGAGAGGGCAGTCGCATGCGTATGTCCCGGGTGGATAGCCACACCTTTTGTCCGGGTGTGTATCTGGGTTCTTCAGACCTTCTCCTATCGGCGGTTACCTTGCTTCGACGGACTGCCCTCTGCAGATGTTGATGAGCCTCGTCCCAGACTCTCTCGCTCTCCCGGAACCAGTGATCCACTGCGGGGACATCAGATGGTTCGCCATCCCAGGGAAAGAGCGGTGGTTGGAAGCCCAGGACGCACTGGAATGGCGTGAGTCCGGTGGAGGGTTGCCGCAGTGAATTTTGGGCATATTCTGCCCAGCCCAAATACTGGCTCCAGGAGTTCTGGTGACCACTGCAGAAGGTCCTCAGGAACCGTCCCACCTCCTGAATCTTCCTCTCTGTCTGCCCGTTGGTTTGGGGATGATATCCAGAAGAGAGGCTGACGGCCACACCTAGGAGCTTGAAGAAGGCTTTCCATAGACGTGAGATGAACTGTGGACCTCTGTCCGACACAATATCTTCTGGAATACCAAATGACCTGAAGACTTGATTAAAGATATTGTCGGCAGTTTCAAAGGCTGTGGGAAGACCTTTCAGAGGGATTAGTTTGACAAACTTTGAGAATCTATCTACTATGACTAGAATACAGGTATTACCTTCTGACGAAGGGAGGTCAGTGATAAAGTCCACTCCTAGGTGTGACCAGGGACGGTTCGGAATCGGCAAGGGATGGAGCTTTCCAGCGGGTAGATGACGTGGGCTCTTGGATTGGGCACAGTCCTTACAGCCCTGAACATATTGCCTCACATCCCTTGCCATGTTTGGCCACCAGAATCGTTGGGATACTAGCGAGAGAGTATTGTTGATCCCTGGATGTCCAGTGCCTAGCGAGGTATGTAAGGAGCGGATCAGATCTACCCGGTGTTCAGGTGGTATGAACTGCCGATGAGGAGGGCATCCCGGCGGAGCAGGGGCTTCCGGAGTGGCAACGACTGGAGGAGCGTTCCAGGTGATCGGACAAATGGAGATGTGTTCGGGAAGAATCTTCGTTGGGAGTTCTTCATGATCGTGATGCTCGTGTAAACGAGAGAGAGCGTCTGCTCTTAGATTCTTGGGTCCTGGACGATAGGAAATGGAGAAATCAAAACGTGAGAAGAAAAGTGACCATCTGGCTTGACGTGGACATAGTCTCTTGGCCTCTTTGATGTATTGGAGGTTTTTGTGATCTGTGATCACCTGGAACGGATGTTTGGCTCCCTCCAACCAGTGACGCCACTCCTCCAAGGCTAGCTTGATTGCTAGAAGCTCCCTGTCTCCTATGCTGTAATTCTGCTCCGCCGGGCTCAACTTCCGAGAGAAATAGGCACAGGGATGCAGTCGGGGCGGTGTATCATGATGTTGAGATAATACTGCCCCGACGCCGGTGGTGGATGCGTCCACTTCCACCACGAAAGGAAGATTTGGGTCAGGATGAGTCAGGAGTGGGGCCCTTGTGAACTCCTTCTTAAGAAGGCGGAAGGCTGCGGCTGCTTCTTTGGTCCACTCCAGTCCTTTGGGTTTACCCTTGAGGAGATTAGTGAGAGGTGATGTAATCCTGCTGTAGTCCTTGATAAACCGTCTATAAAAGTTAGCAAACCCAAGAAACCTCTGGAGCTCCTTAATGGAAGTGGGTTCTGACCAGGATAGAACAGCCTCAATTTTCTTCCCATCCATACGTATACCGGTTTGGTCAATGATGTATCCCAAGAAATGAATCGACTTCTGGTGGAATGAGCATTTCTCCGCTTTGAGGTAGAGGTGATGTTCTCTCAATGTGTGTAGGACCTCCGCAACGTGTTGGCGATGTTCGGCCTCACTCCGGGAGTAAATGAGGATGTCATCTATGTACACTATTACACAGTGGTGAAGAAACTCCCGGAGGACTTCATGAATGAAGTTTTGGAATACGGAGGGGGCGTTGACCAGACCGTAAGGCATGACCTCATATTCATAGTGGCCAGTAGGGGTCACGAATGCTGTCTTCCATTGGTCCCCCTCACGTATTCTTATCAGATTATACGCGCTGCGGAGGTCCAATTTAGTGAAGACTTTAGCTTCTCGGAGCTGTTCCAAAGCGGCTGGTACCAGAGGAAGGGGATATCGGTATTTTACTGTACCGTTATTTAGGACCCTGTAGTCGATGCATGGACGCAGCCCTCCGTCCTTCTTGGCCACAAAGAAGAAGCTTGAGGCGGCTGGTGATTTTGAGTGACGTATGTACCCCTGACTCAGAGCCTCCCTTATGTAAT
>NC_079435.1:58695289-58715289 GCF_903798145.1 Danio aesculapii | reverse complement strand
GATTCACTTATTTGAACTGTACATACCCACAGCACATGGACATTTGTAATTATGTTTATCTATCTGCACACTTCTGCTATTAATAGTATCCTGTACATATATTCATTTATTGTAAATCTGTTCATAGCTAATACAACCTGTATATAATGTTCATAGTACATCCATCTGTAAATATCACCATAGTTTTTCTATAACTGCACTTTATAACTTATACCTGTATCCTGCACTTGCTGCTATTGCACTGCTGGTTAGACCTAAACTGCATTTCGTTGCCTTGTACTTGTACATGTGTAATGACAATAAAGTTGAATATAATCTAATCTAATCATTATTATTATTAATAATAATTATATAATCATCATCATCATCATAATTATATTTATTATTATTAATTATATTATCATCATCATCATTATGATTATAATTATTACTATTATATCATCATCATCATCATCATCATCATCATCATCATCATTTTTATTATTAAATATATTATCCTCATCATCATCATCATTATATGTATTGTTATTATTATTATTATTATTATTATTATTATTATTATTATTATTATTATTATTATCATTATTGTTATTATTATTATTATTAATAATAATAATAATAATTATATCATCATCATCATCATCATCATCACCATTATTATTATTATCATTATTATTATTATTATTATTATTATTATTATTATTATTATTATTATTATTATAATTATTATTATTATTATTATTATTTATATCATCATCATTATTATTGTTATTATTATTATTATTATTATTATTATTATTATTATTATTATTATTATTATTATTATTATTATTATTATTATTGTTGTTGTTGTTGTTGTTGTTGTTGTAAAATAAATATTGCACATTTCCAAATAATATTATAATATTATTACAAGAAATTATGGTACACAGCTGTGTATAATAATAATAATAATAATAATAATAATAATAATAATAATAATAATAATAATAATAATAATAATAATAATAATAATAATAATAATAATAATAATACTTTTTTGTCATGTATCTTTACTATATTTACTGAATTACTTAAATAAAATAAAATAAATTAAAGCTTATTCAACTTTATATGATATTTATCTTCAATTCTTTAAGTTTGTTTCTCTTGCCAAATCAAGTTCATCTCATTTTAAGTGCATTATGCACTTTTTCTTCCCATGTTTTAAAGATGTTTTGACCTTTTAATGTATATTTTCTCAATAAGCTCTACAGAGAGAGAGAGAGAGAGAGAGAGAGAGAGAGAGAGACATGCAGTTGTCCATTAAAGCACAGCTCCTGTTTGCCAATCAATGTGAGCCGCGAGCCATAAACGCCATCGATCAGAGCCAGAGGCAGAGACTGGCATCAACCAACACACATCGAGAGGCTTTCTGGGCGGAAAAGGTCAATATCTATTGTGTTTAATCCTTGCTTGGCTCTTTAGTCCAGCAAGTAAAGGCAGCGACGCCTGCTGACAGACTGATCTGAGATCAGCAGTGAAAATACACAGCTTTTCTGATCATCTTTACTTCTGGGTGGTGTGATGGTACAGTATATGCTAGGGTAGGATTTATGCTGCTTACAAAAGTGCAGAGTGATGTTTATTCTTTTTAAATAAATAAACAAATAAATAATACAGAAATCATTTTACAGCACTTGACTAAATAATGCATGTATATCATCTATTCATTTTTTTATTTATTTTATTTATACATTTTTATTTATGAATTTTATTTTTGTATTTATAAAAATCATGTTATATTACAGTAAATGGAGACAATTTAAAACGGAAATGTTCAATGTAATAAATAATAAAAAAATTACAACATAAATAATATACAGTTGAAGTCAGAATTATTAGCCCCCCTGTTTATTTTTCCCCCAATTTCTGTTTAACGGAGAGAAGATTTTGTCAACACATTTCTAAACATAATAGTTTTAATAACTCATTTCTAATACCTGATTTATTTTCTCTTTGCCATGATGACAGTAAATAATATTTGACTAGATATTTTCAAGACATTTCTATACAGCTTAAAGTGACATTTAAAGGCTTAACTAGGTTAATTAGGTTAACTAGGCAGGTTAGGGTAATTAGGCAAGTTATTGTATAATGATGGTTTGTTCTGTAGACTATTGAAAAAATATAGCTTAAAGGGGCTAATAATAATGACCTTAAAATGGTGTTTAAAAAAATAATAACAGTTTTTATTCTAGTCGAAATCAGACAAATAAGACTTTCTCCAGAAGAAAAAATATTATCAGACATACTGTGAAAATTTCCTTGCTCTGTTAAACATCATTTGGGAAATATTTAAAAAATAAAAAATTCTGACGTCAACTGTATATATATGCAAATCCAGAAAGTTTTAAATAAAAACAGAAAATAAACGATATTTAAAAATGTTATTGCTTTTTACTTTTGACTTAAAATTAAATAATTGAAAATATATTGATATAAACAGCAACAAAAAAATTATACGTTTTGAACCATCTAACATATGCTGGTAGATTTATTTGCCAAAATAAAACCAAAGAATATTTTTAATTAACTCCTAAGAACAAAATTTTATAATAATAATAATAATAATTAAAAAAGTAAAATAATAATAATAAATTATTACATATAAAATAAAAAAAGGGGGGGGGGGCAGCATGGTGGCGCAGTGGGTAGTACAATCGCCTCACAGCAAGAAGGTAGCTGGTTCGAGAATCGGTTGGATCAGTTGGCATTTCTGTGTGGAGTTTGCATGTTCTCCCCGTGTTTGTGTGGGTTTCCTCCGGTTTCCCCCACAGTCCAAACACATACGCTATAGGTGAATTGGGTAAGCTAAATTGTCCGTATTGTGTGTGTGTGAATGAGAGCGTATGGATGTTTCCCAGTGATGGGTTGCAGAAAGGGCATCCGCTGCGTAAAACATATACTGGATAAGCTGGCGGTTCATTCCACTGTGGCGACCCCAGATTAATAAAGAGACTAAGCCGAAAAGAAAAAGAATGAATAGAAAAATAACATGATGCTCTGTTTTTCTAAATATACCAATAAAATACTTGATAATTCTCAGTAAAAATATTTCATAACAAACTTCAAAGCACACTTCACAAACTGAACGATTAATAATTAAAATAAGTTGTTCAGCACACAATACATTTGCTATTTGTTTACAAAAACAAACACCATCTTCAGTTTGATAAGAGAAACCCAACAGAAAAGCAATCCTCAGAGGTGGTGTTCATGCTTAGGCGTAATGCAATAGTAGCATGTACTTATTTCATATCTCGGTAACAGCATATTGCGCTTTACAAGCAGTTGATCCTCCACAAATCACCAGCTCTTAGTGTTTACTTGTGAGGATTCCAGGACACAGATATTATGCGATTTCTGTGCTCAAATGTGGCTGCTGAGCTCAGAAAAAAACGCTTTTATTGATGTTGATCTATCAGCCACGTCTCTTAGCCATTTCCCAATACATTTACACCACACAGCACAAAAAATATATATATCTGCACTACACAGCCATCAAAAAGCCAAAGCTGCTGAGAATAAGAGAGTAGATTAATAGCCCTCTTAAGAGTTTTGACTGGGTAAAATTATAAAATGTCTACATCATGATAGGAAGGGGGCTTTTTTATAACTACGGCCAGAATATTTCGTTTTTTTTTGCCGTAATCATTTATACGGGCTACTCTGTGCAAAAGAAGAATGGATCTGTCATCTGATTAATTCTCTTTCAATAAGGCAAAGTCAAAACCCTGAGGCCTGAAATTGAATCTGCATCAACATAACCGCATATATCTTCATAGATAACCTTCTACACTGTAAAACAATCTGTAAATGAGCTGTTTTCTGTATTTTGTAAGTCATGTTTTTATTTTTTCCCATTTATTTATGCTTTTAAATTGCATTATGAGACCTCGATCTTCCTTACAACAACGTTATCGGTTCCAGCTCGCATTTCAGCCTGCCTGTCAGACATTTCACACTGGATGAAAGATCATCATCTCCAGCTTAACCTCACGAAAACGGAAATGCTTGAAGTTTCTGCCAACCCGACTCTTCACCATAACTTTTCAATCCAGATGGACGGAGCAACCATCACTGCATCCAAAATGGTAAAAAGCCTTGGAGTAACAATTGATGACCAACTAAACTTCTCTGACCACATTTCTAGAACTGCTCGATCTTGCAGATTCGCACTCTACAACATCAGAAAGGTCCGACCCTTCCTATCTGAACATACAGCTCAACTCATTGTTCAAGCTCTTGTTCTGTCCAAACTGGACTATTGCAACTCTCTGCTAGCCGGGCTACCAGCTAGTTCTATCAAACCTCTTCAGCTGCTTCAGAACGCAGCAGCACGAGTGGTCTTTGATGAACCCAAAAGAGCACATGTCACTCCGCTACTCACCCGTTTGCACTGGCTGCCTACATCAGAACAGCAGAGTCACTTGCTGTCTTCAAGAAACGACTAAAAACGCAACTGTTTAGTCTCCACTTTCCTTCCTAATCTGCAACTGCCTCTCTGGCTATACCACTAACTGTGCCCTCTCTCTCTCTCTCTCTCCAAAAAAAAAAAAAAAAAAAAAAAAAATTTCTACTAATGTTTTGCTTCTTAGACTTTACACACCTGAAACTTGTCTATAGCACTTGTTCACTGCTGCTCTTATAGTTGTGTAAATTGCTTCCTTGTCCTCATTTGTAAGTCGCTTTGGATAAAAGCGTCTGCTAAATGACTAAATGTAAATGTAATGTAAATGTTTAACCTTGAAAAGTTGTAAAAAGTGACTTTTATGAACATTTTTAATATATTAAAGGGCACCTATGGTGAAAAATCTACTTTTCAAGCTGTTTGGACAGAAATGTGTGTAAGTATAGTGTATAAACTGTCATATTGGGGTGAAATAAACACACCCAGTCCTTTTTTTTAATTTAACAACATAAAAACGGTGGACCAATTGGAGCGGTTTTCAGATCGACCACAACTTTACGTAGGAGAGCGGTCCCCCCGCCCACCAATATTGATTGACAGCTGCGCTCATTAACATGTCCGGTAGTCACGTGTATAATCATATCATCAAGAGAGGACGAGCGCAAAGCAGCCGGGAATAAAAGGTGTGTTCAGTTCACTAGGATCATCAATCATCATCAAATGTGATCAAGAGTGAGTTTCACAAGTTTAAAATGTTTTAAAACAGAGCATGCGTGTAATGAATTACAGCGATTTACTTCAGATTCACTTCATCAGCACAGCCGCGTGTCAGAACAATTATAAAGGAAGACGCTTCAATCCCGGTTTGTGGACGTTAAATCAGGTTTATTTAGTACATTAATATAAGAGATATCCATACAGCAGTGGAGATTACCAGTATCATGTCACACAGCAAAGCTTAACGCGCTGTCCCTCTCTCTGTGTGTGTGTGTGTGTGTGTGTCTGCGCTATGTGTGTGTGTGTGTGTGTGTCTGCGCTATGTGTGTGTGTGTCTACGCTATTTGTGTGTGTGCGTGTGTGTGTCTGCACTATGTGTGTGTATGTGTCTGCGCTATGTGTGTGTGTGTGTCTTCGCTGTGTGTGTGCGTGAACTTTGTAATGACATTGAGTGTGACTCTTCGTTGCAACGCCACAAAAAATGCATCAAATACTGATTGTTAAAGTTCTTACTGTAGTATTTCTCACACACGTTACGTGAGATCTGCTTCCTGAGGCAGCTGAGGGTGGCGATTGCTGACAGGCAAGTGGGAACGGTGGGCGGAGAGGACTAGCCTTAAAGGCCCAGTACAAAAAAAAACAGCAAAACCTTTTTTCCAGCTATAATATAGACACTTCAAACAGCTATAATAAATACTCTGATGGGTGTTTTGGGCTGAAACTTTACAGACACATTCTGGGGACACAAAAGACTTATAATAAATATGAAAAAAGGGGTAACCTAGGTGCCCTTTAAAGTGATATATTGTCTGGGTTGGTGTTGTATATTACACTATAAAAACCGAAAAACCTTGTAATAAACTGCCAGCATTTTCTGCTAATTTACAGACTTATTTCTCTATATATGATTTCTTATAGATTATATTATTACATTAAACTACTAAAATGTCTATAAAAGTCACTTTTTTAAACTGTGGAGTTGAATTTTCAACATCAGAAGTTGACAGAGCAGAGATCAAGATCCCATAATGCAATTCACAACCGTAAATAAGTGGAAAACACTTGTGAATCACTAATTATGGAAACTGTTCATTAACATTACCTGTTAATGTTTACAGCGTGTAATTTAGAACTGGGCTAGGTTAAGCTCTATTAAAATATCGAAGAACCAAAACCATCAATATTATTTGGTTAGAATTAAAGTCTAAGAAAAATAAACTTAACTAGCTATGTTTTCATTCACCTATTTTTATACGCATTTTGGATTATCGCATTTAAAAAAAACGTTTGACGCAAACAACAAAATGCGCATACACAAATTATGCGCACGACTGTAGGATAAACTTGTTATTCGATAAGGCACAATGTGCATAAACTATGATGGAAACACTTTTACAGAATAAATATTAGTATGCGTATTAAAAAAGTAATGTAATATTGTTATAAGTGATCATGTGATGTGATGAGATCAAGTGAAAATGTGTGTGATGAGATCAAACGGCAACTTCCCGCTCTCCCTCGGGAAGCCAATACGGAAGTAACTAAAACTGCAATCCATCGACTCGCCTTGGGGGGCTGGCTAACACAATACTAGAATAAAACTCAAACAGTAACTGAGTCACAGAGTGAGTCAATTCACACAAATGATTCCTTCAAAAGCGTTTAGAAGTTAACTCAGTGACTTTTATGTGAAAAAATATTAGTAATAACTCAAGTTATTAATTCAAAACACTGATCCAAATACATGACCAGTGACTGACTAAATCATTTACTTAAATGATTCATTCGAAAAACCCTGACAAACGATTCTCTAATTCAATCATGAATTAATTAATTAATTAATTGACTCCAGATATGGGAAAATCAGCAAGTCATTTACTCAAGTGATAGCTCTAATTACTTAGAAACACCACTGTTGTATAACGAAAATCATACATCTGAATAAAAGTAACCCCTACTTTAGCAAACCCTAGCACAATACACAGATTAAACAGTAACTGAGTCACCGAGTGAGTCAGTTCACACAAATGATTTATTCAAAAACATTTAGAAATGGATTCAGTGACTTCTATGTGAAAATATTAGTAATAACTCAAGTTATTCATTCAAAGCACTGATTCAAAAACAAGACTAGTGACTGGCTGAATCTTTTAATACAATCATGAACGAATGAACTGACTCTAGAAAAATCAATAAGTCATTCACTCAAATAACAGCACAAATTATTTCGGAAACACCACTGCTGTATACCCTTAGTCATTTACTTTAGCAAACCCTAGCACTAATAGCACAATACACAGCTTAAACTCAAACAGTAACTGAGTCACCGAGTGAGTCAATTTACACAAATGATTCCTTCAAAAACATTTAGAAATTAATCCAGTGACTATTATGTGAAAAAATATTAGTAATAACTCAAGTTATTCTTTCAAAGCACTGATCCATAAACAAGTCCAGTTACTAACTGATTCAATAACTCAAATGATTCATTCGAAAACCCTGACAAATGATTCTCTAATTCAATCATGAATGAATGAATTGACTCCAGATATGGCAAAATCGACAAGTCATTCACTCAAATGATAGCTCTAATTACTTCAGAAACACCACTGTTGTAGTTTGAATGATTCATTCAAAAACATTTAGAAATTAATTCAGTGACTTACTGTGAAATTCATTCATTCATTCATTCATTCATTTTCTTTTCGGCTTAGTCCCTTTAATAATCTGTGGTTGCCACAGCGGCATACTGTCAAATAAATATTAACTTAAGTTATTTACTTAAAGCACTGATTCATAAACGAGTCCAGTGACTGACTGAGTCGTTTACTCGAATGATTCCTTCAAAAACCCTGACAAATGATTCTCTAATTCAATCATAAATGAATGAACTGACTAAAGTCATTCACTCAAATGACAGCTCTAATTATTATATAACACCACTGCTTCATAACCTAAATCATTTACTTTAGCAAATTAAATTAAACTCAAACAGTAACTGAGTCACCGAGTGAGTCAATTTACACAAATGACTCATTCAAAAACATTTAGAAATTAATTCAGTTGTCTATATGTGAAAAATATTAGTAATAACTCAAGTTATTCACTTAAAACACTGGTTCAAAAACAAGACTAGTGACTGACTGAATCGTTTACTTAAATCATTGACAAATGTTTCTCCAATTCAATCATGAATGAATGAACTGACTCTAGATAAATCAATAAGTCATCCACTCAAATCATAGCTCTAATTATTTCAGAAACACCACTGCTTTACACCCCAAATCATACATCATACCTACTTTAGTAAACCCTAGCACTAATAACACAATACTATAGGATTAAACTCAAACAGTAACTGAGTCACAGAGTGAGTCAATTCACACAAATGATTCATTCAAAAACATTTCGAAATTAATCCAGTGACTTCTATGTGAAAAATATTAGTAATAACTCATTCAAAACACTGATCCATAAACAAGTCCACTGAGTGATTGAATCGTTTACTCAAATGATTCAAATCACTGACAATTGATTCTCTAATTCAATCATGAATTAATGATTGGTTTATTAATAATTATTTGATTAGATATGGGAAAATCAACAAGTTGTTTACTCAAATGATAGCTCTAATTATAAGTGAACGTGAATGAATGAACTAATTACACAATACACAAACCCAGATAAAACTTAGGCAGTAACTGAGTCACAGAGTGAATCAAGTCACTGAATCAACTCACACAAATGATTCCTTCAAAAACACTAACCGTTTCATGGAGGAAACACCACTTTAAAACCTTTTATGTATCCATTTTTATCAATATATTGTGTTATAAAAGCTACATGTGGCAGATTATGTGGAGATTTATGCTTTGTTTAAACTCAAAACTGCAAAAGTGAGCAAAACAGATAGTGACACTTGGTTTAGCAAAGCCTAATAACACAATCCCCAACACCAGATCCATCAATTTGAGCAACAAAAATACTGCTAAAAAATGCTGTTGTTTTATTTTCCGAGCCAAACAAGCAGCTCGACGTCTCCGATAGCATTCATCTGACAGGAATCGATGTAAACAGAGGTGATTGTGCTTCTCTGTGCTCCGTTTCCTCCTGTCTTTGTCATTTGTGTTGTTTTCCTGACCCTCAATTTGCACTGTCAGAAATGTTTTATCATTCTGCTTTGGCTGACCCTTGTTCTGTGTTTCCAGCTGTCGACAGATACTAAACGACTGCTTGTTTTGGGCCTGCTGGGACGCGGTTTACATGAACTTCCCTGATCTTTTCTCCAGCTCTGCTTTTTCCAACAGAAGTGTCAATCTGACGAGCAAACGAGACCCACAACAGGACATACTAGAGTAAAAGAGACTCAGTTCAGTCAACATTTGAGAAAAAGTAGATGCATTAATACAATATTACTCAATTAAAAGTGTTAAAGAGGTCAGGAAAAATCTAAATGAGCTTGATCTTTTGACATTTGAAGGATTATTGTTGTATAAGAGTATTACAAGTTTCAGAATTCAAAACTTCCACGTGAGTCAATAACAGTAGATCCTCTGAATCAGTCATTAAAAGTAGACTCACTTTGAATAGATCCTCTGAATCAGTGAGTTATCAACAGTAGACTCTCTCTGACCAAATCACTTGAATAAGGCAATCTCTAACAGTAGACTCATCTGAACAGATCTCTTGAATCAGCGAGTCATCAACAGTAGACTCTCTCTGACCAAATCATTTGAATAAGTGAATCTCTAACAGTAGACTCATCTGAACAGATCATTTGAATCAGTGAATCATCAACAGTAGACTCTCTCTGACCAATTCATTTGAATAAGTGAATCTCTAACAGTAGACTCATCTGAACAGATCTCCTGAATCATTTAGTTTTTAACAGTAGACTCTCTATGATCAAATCACTTGAACAAGTGAATCTGTAACAGTAGACTCATCTGAACAGATCTTTTGAATCAGTGAGTCATCAAAAGTAGACTCTCTCTGACCAAATCACTTGAATTAGTGAATCTCTAACTGTAGACTTGTTTGAACAAATATTTTGAATCAGTGAGTCATCAACAGTAGACTCTCTCTCTCTGACCAAATCATATGAATAAGTGAATCTCTAAAAGTAGACTCATCAGAACAGATCATTTGAATCAGTGAGTCATCAACAGTAGACTCTCTCTGACTAAATCATTAAAATAAGTGAATCCCCAACAGTAGACTCATCTGAATAGATCTTTTGATTCAGTGAGTCATTAACAGTAGAGTCTCTCAGACCAAATCATATGAATAAGTGAATCTCTAAAAGTAGACTCATCAGAACAGATCATTTGAATCAGTGAGTCATCAACAGTAGACTCTCTCTGACCAAATCATATGAATAAGTGAATCTCTAAAAGTAGACTTATCAGAACAGATCATTTGAATCAGTGATTCATCAACAGAAGACTCTCTCTGACCAAATCATATGAATAAGTGAATCTCTAAAAGTAGACTCATCAGAACAGATCATTTGAATCAGTGATTCATCAACAGAAGACTCTCTCTGACCAAATCTTATTAATAAGTGAATATCTAAAAGTAGACTCATCAGAACAGATAATTTGACTCAATGAATCGTCAACAGTAGACTTGCTATAAGCAGATCTTTTGAATCAGTGAGCCTCCTAGGAAAAATCCTTTCTTAATGAGTCGTCTCATCAAGCAGATTCTCCAGACGGTATATTCAGCCCACCGACTCCTCATGATTCACTATTGCTGTATGTGTGCATGTCCATTTTGATCCTACATCTTTCCCTGCTCTGAGCATTGCATTGATTCCAAGTCAATTTTATAGTCCAGCGGTCTGGAGGCCGGTCTGCCGGTCTGCTGTGTCCGTGTCTGTATTTATGTTTCCTCATGGCATCTCCACAGAGTGATTTTCACCACAGTCACACAAGTGCTCTTCATTACGCTCTCTTCCTGCAGCTCTGGCGGGAATCTGCTTCACTACTTACTTATGCATTGAATCTGTGACACAACAATGTTTATTCAAAACGGCAAGCCGAGGAGATTTCCGGAGCCAGATAAACATCTTCATGGCATCATTAGGCACCGCGGATGCCTTACCATTCCTCAAATGCAGCCCAAAGAACATCTGAAGCATCACAATGTTGATTACAGTAAGAGAAACACACTCATATCCTACAGTCTGATTTCTCTCTCTCTTCTTTTTTTAAAGAATCAGAAATACAGCAACGCTACACGCAGGGCTCTTACACTTTCGTCAAAGTCAAATTTAAGCACTTTTCAAGCACTTTCCAAATGTATTTTCAGACTTTTCCACTATACTTCATACTACATTATATCAGATGCTATTTCTTACACTATTTTGTAGCATAGCATGGTATATAGTATATTATAGTGTAATATAATATAGAACAGCACAGTATTGTATAATATAGTATAATATAGCACATCATTCTACAGTATAGTATAGCATATCATAGTATAGTACAGTATAATGTAGTACAGTAAAGTATAGTATATTATAGTATAGCATATCATTCTATAGTATAGTATAGTATAGTATAGTTTATTATATCATTCTATGGTATACTATAGATACTATATAGATACTATAATACAGTATAGTATAGTATAGTATAGTATAGTATAGTGTAGAATAGCATATCATTCTACAGTATACTATAGTTCAGTACAGTATAGTATAGTATATTATTCTATAGTATACTACAGCACAGTACAATGCAGTATAGTACAGTACTGTATGATATAGTGTAGAATAGCACATCACTCTATAGCAGGGGTGGGCAAACTCGGTCCTGGAGGGCCGGTGCCCTGCATAGTTTAGCTCCAACTCTAATCAAACACACCTGAACATGCTAATCAGTGTCTTCAAGATCACTAGAAATCTATAAGCAGGTGTTTTTGATAAGAGTTGGAGCTAAACTGTGCAGGACACCGGCCCTCCAGGACCGAGTTTGCCCACCCCTGCTCTAAAGTATAGTTTAGTACAGTACAGTACAATACAGTACAGCACAGTATAGTATACCATTCTAGTATAGTACAGTACAGTACAGTATAGTACAGTACAGTATAGAATGGAGTGGTATAGTATAGTATAGTATAGTATAGTATAGTATAGTATAGTATAGTATAGTATAGTATGGTGTGGCATAGTAAAGTAAAGTACAGTATGGTATAGTATAGTAGCATGTCATTCCACAGTATAGTATAGTACAGTATGGAATAGCATAGTATAGCATTTTATAGTATAGTATAGTATAGTATAGTATAGTATAGTATAGTATAGTATAGTATAGTATAGTATAGTATAGTATAGTATAGTATAGTGCAGTACAGCACAGTATAGTATAGTATAGTGTAGTATAGCGTAGAATAGCATAGCATTCTATAGTATAATATAGTATGGTATGGTATGGTATGGTATGGTATGGTATGGTATGGTATGGTATGGCATAGCGTAGCGTAGTATAGTATAGTATGGTATAGTATAGTATAGTATAGTATAGTATAGTATAGTATAGTATAGTACAGTACAGTACAGTATAGTATAGTATAGTATGGTATAGAATTGCACCCCTCTAAATATTAAATACCAATACTAAAATAGTATTGTGATACCCTGGCTCTTAAAGCAATATGATTCAGCATTTTTTTAGTATCAGTACTTTTGAGTGACAGCTGTGTGTGTGTTTGTTGAGCTGTTGAACTGAGGGTTGTCCTCTCACACACTCTCTCCATAGTGACAAAGCAATGTAGTGAACCCAAACAGCTTGTGGACAGAGCTGATTCACGAAGTGAAGTTTGGAATTATTTTGCACATGCTGCTGACAGTCTGGGCAAGCCCACAAATATCACAAAGTCTGTGTGTACCATGACAGCCCGTGTGCAAAACACGTACACCTGGAGCTTGGAGGAAGAATGTAAAGTAAACTTAGTCACCATTCACTAGTGGCAGATTTAGGCATGGGCAATACCCCAGGGTGGCATCTTGCTAAGGGCGGCATGGAGAGACAGTCATTTTAAATTCATTTATTTTTTATAGTATTATTATTATCAAATTATTTTTAACATGTATAATAGCTACACATTATATTACATTTTACTAAATGTACTTTAATTAATATTTTCCTTTTACATTTTTAAATTTTTATTTCATTTAATTTATTTATCTTATTATTGTTTATGTGTTTCATTGCTGCCATTAAAAAATAATAATAATAATAAAAAAAAATATATATATATATATATATATATATATATATATATATATATATATATATATATATATATATATATATATATATATATATATATATATATATATATATATATATATATATATATATATAATATAAATCTTTCAATACCTCTCCAACCTGTTGTCTTGTGTGTTCGGGTGTTTTGTGATGACTCTGCTGTTCATTTTGCTGTGTAGTAGCTCACAGGCCTGAGTCACTAGAGGCTCAGTTCTGTAGGAGCTGAGAGTATAATATATATTTGAGCTTGTTTTATCATCCACTAGGTCCAAATTGTAAGCCTGATTGCTTGGAAAAGTAATAAGAAATTTCATTTTGCAGTGTATTTTTGAGAAGTGCTGTGTGTCTGCTCTCCTCTGAGAAAACGAGAGGATGGTGGAGTCCCAGCAGCAGCAAGACTTTGGGGTTGCTGTGGACTCTCGCTTCCATTTAGAGTTGAAGTCAGAATTATTAGCCCCCTTTTGATTTTTTTTTCCTTTTTTTAATATTTCCCAAATTATGTTTAACAGAGCAAGGAAATGTTCACAGTATGTCTGATAATATTTTTTCTTTGGAGAAAGTCTTATTTGTTTTATTTTGGCTAGAATAAAAGCAGTTATTATTTTTTTAAAGACATTTTAAGGTCAAAATTATTAGCCCCTTTAAGCTATATTTTTTTCGCTAGTCTACAGAACAAACTATCATTATACAATAACTTGCCTAATTACCCTAACCTGCCTAGTTAACCTAATTAAGCCTTTAAATGTCACTTTAAGCTGTATAGAAGTGTCTTGAACAATATCTAGTCAAATATTATTTACTGTCATCATGACAAAGATAAAATAAATCAGTTATTAGAAATGAGTTATTAAAACTATTATGTATAGAAATGTGTTGAAAAAAATCTCTCCATTAAACAGAAATTGGGGAAAAAATAAAGAGCGGGCTAATTATTCTGACTTCAACTGTATTTCATTTTCCTTTTCAGCTCAGGTTTGAAGGCCTGGGGGTTTGAAACTGAGGGTCCTGATTCAGAGATACTCTACTGGTTTAAAGGGTTTACTGGTTTAACCCTAACATGAGAGTTGGGTTAAGGGTTGAGGTAGGGGTAGACGCTAATAAAATACAATTAATTTGTAATTTAATAAATAATATAAATACTTCTCGTCAACTTATGTTCGCAGCTGTATCCCTTCTAGCAACAAGTTGCTGAATTTATGTCATGTTTAGTCATAATTTTCTTCTGAAATACAGTTGAAGTCAGAATTATTATCCCCCATTTTATTTAATTTTTTTATATTTGCTGAATGATGTTTAACAGAGCAAGGAAATTTTCACAGTATGTCTGATAATATTTTTTCTTCTGGAGAAAGTCTTATTTGTTTTATTTTGGCTAGAATAAAAGCAGTTATGAATTTTTTAAAGACATTTTAAGGTCAAAATTATTAGCCCCTTTAAGCTATATATTTTTTCCGATCATTATACAATAACTTGCCTAATTACCCTAACCTGCCTACTTAACCTAATTAACCTAGTTAAGCCTTTTAAATATCACTTTAAGCTGTATAGAAGTGTCTTGAAAAATATCTAGTCAAATATTATTTACTGTCATCATGGCAAAGAGAAAATAAATCAGTTATTAGAAATGAGTTAATAAAACTATTATGATTAGAAATGTGTTGAAAAAATAGTCTCTCTGTTAAACAGAAATTGGGGAAAAAAATAAACAGAAGGGGGCTAATAATTTGGGGGAGCTAATAATTCTGACTTCAATTGTACATGAAAGTAAGCAACTGTTTATCTGGGAGAGGAATAGAGAAAATACTCTAGTAACATAAATAGTGTGTATCTTATGTGAACAAAGCATCGTCTAGTTATAATCGCCGTCTCCGAATCTGTGTGTGTATTTTGCAATCCTTAAATGTTATATTTTGCTTGTAGTTCTTTATATTTGAATGTCTGAAATCTAAAATGAACACTATTTAAAGCATGGATATAGTGTGATTTATGATGTGTGTTTTGAACGTCCTGATCACACCGGTGTGATCGTACATTTCAGAAACCAGCCCAGACTGATCACACCGGTGTGATCGTACGCGTGAAAGGGTTAAAAGACACAGACAGGAAGATCAGATCATGTCAAAGAAGTTGAAGTCATGTCTAGACAATTGATTATCAGTCAACAACAGCACATCTCCAAGCAGCGCTCCTCAATTATTTCCTCTGTTTCTTGGCTACGGATCACAGATCTGCCAGTCTATGTGAATCTGCATTCTGTTTGATCCAATTTACAGAATCACAGCCGACTCGATGTACTTCAGCTTAATGACTTCTGCATCTGACACACACAACCTTCTGACTTCAAAAAACATGGAGGAAAAAATGAGCTGAACACTTGGTTTTCGGGAACCAGTGTGGCCTCATCCCAATTTAAGGTTATCAGATGCTCTTTCTCAGGCCAGACAAATGCAGGAGCTTTTCTTCACTGTGTGTGTGTGTGTGTGTGTGTGTGTGTGTGTGTGCGTGCGTGCGTGCGTGCGTGCGTGCGTGCGTGCGTGCGTGTGTGTGTGTGTGTTATTTTTTCATCTGATGGCCACTGATTGACGGGGAACAATCAGCAGGGACATGGGATATTTTGGCATTGATGTCTATCCGTCTTATCGCAACATGCATATGGATGAGAGCGTCTCTTGAGCATGCCCCCCCTCTTTCAACAATGAAAGGCACATTAAATATTGAAGATAACAAAACTGAAATCCCATAGAGAGTACGAATTCAATGAATTGTTGAAGTTAGACTGCTGAATGTGTGCATGCAGATGTTACTCGGTATGTTGTGGTGGTGGTGGTTGAGTGTGTGACTTTAACCAGTGCATTTATTTCATATTGATCCAGATAATTTGAATATATCTGATGAAAAAAAAAATATATATATAAATAAATAACAAAAATAAAAAAACTCTAAATCAAAACACTAAATCAAATTTTAATTATATTAAATATCATTTTAAAGAAAACTTAAAAACACACTAAATAATGTAAATAATAAAAAATATTTAATAAAGTACTACTACTAATATTAATATTAATTATCAATATTATTATACTAATATTATAAAAAAATAATAATAATAAATAAATAAAACACTTAAAATACATTTTTTGTAAAATGCTTATTTTTATAATATACAAATATTATTTATAAAAGTGTTACAATAATATTATAAAATGCAATAAACATAGAATTTATTATATTGACATGAATGCATTTTATTACTCTTAGTTGTGATAATAAAATAAATTAAAATATATGTGGTGAAAAAAAAAAAAAAAAACTAATGAAAATAAAAAACCTCTAAACTCTAAATTAAATTAAAAGAATTAAAAATAAAACATAAAAATACATTATTATAAATAATTAAATAATATTTAATAAAGTACTACTACCATTATTAATAATCATGATAATATTGAAGATAATAGTAATATTAATAATAATAATAATAATTTAAAAAAAAATAAAAATGATGATAATGATGATAATAAAAATAAAATAAATAATAATAATAATAACAATAATATTATTATTAATAATATTATTATTATTATTATTATAATTCTTATAGTCATAATAAAAATGATGCAATGATTATAATAAAATAAAATAAATAATAATAAAATAATAATAATAATAATAATAATAATAATAATAATAATAATAAATAAAACACTAAAAATACATTATTTATAAAATGCTTATTTTTCATAATATCAAATATTATTCATAAAAATGTTGCAATAATATTATAAAATGCAATAAACATATAATTTATCATATTGACGTTTAAATAGTTGCATTTAATTATTATTAGTTGTGATAATAAAACTGAAATAACATAAAATAAAATAAAATATATGTGGTAAAAAAATTACAAAAAAATAATAAAAATAAAAAACTCTAAATAGTAAATTAAATTAAAAAGAATTAAAAAGAAAACGTAAAAAAATACATTAATATAAATAATTCAATAATATTTAATAAAGTATTACTACTATTACTACTACTACTACCACTACTACTACTACTACTACTGCTAATAATAATAATAATAATAATAATAATAAAGCAATAAATAAAAAAACATAAAATAAATTGTTTATAAAATGCTTATTTTTATAATGTAAAATATTATTTATTAAAATGTTGCAATAATATTATAAAATGCAATAAACATAGAATTTATTATATTGACATTTAAATAGTTGCATTTTATTACTCTTAGTTGTAATAAAATAAAATAAAATAAAATAAAATAAAATAAAATAAAATAAAATAAAATTTCAGTCCATTAACATCTGTCTTCTAGTTTTGGATTGTGTCAGAGAATAAATAGTTCAATTCCAACGTTTATTTTTACATGTGCAACATTTGAATCCCTAAGAGAAAGAAAGTCAAATAAGTTCAACACAACAAAAGTTTAGAGTTGTGAACAAGGTGAAGCAAATAAATTAGCATTCTGCATTTGTCCACTGATACTGAATGTAATTTTCCAGTGGGCAAGTCTGAGAGAGGTCCTGAAGTTAATGAATCAAACAATGAGGCGGTTGTGCCTTGACCGAACTCAACCACACTTCTCAAGGACGACTTCGACTAATATAAAAAATGTGCACAGTACTTCAATTCTCTTTATTCAATTCAATTCAAGTTAATTTGTGTAGTGCTTATCACAATAATTATTGTTTCAAAGCAGCTTCACACTTCTATATGCACTAGGGCTGCACAATAAGGGAAAAATATGCAATATTGTTGTTGAGTATTGCAATAACGATATTTCTAATGATGTACCATTTCTCTAGAAAAACCCTATTTTTATTAGCTATGATAAAATCAATTCTGTATTTAATGATATTAAAATAAACAGGTAAAAGATATTCTTCAGATCTAATCTGTTGTAATTTAGACTAAAAACTGTCAAGTTGCAAGCATTTTAAAGGGAAACTATTAAGCAAAAAGAAATTTTATAAGGGGCTGTGTGTAAGCAGTGTATGAATATAACCAGTCTCTAATGGTAAATGTTTATTAACTCTATTTTTTATATTCCTTTCTGTGTGGTGTTTGAATATTCTCAGTGTTGGCGTGAATTTCCTCCAGGTGCTCTGGTTTCCCCCACAGTCAAAACACATAAGCTATAGGTGAATTGGAGAAACTGAATTGTCTGTAGTGTATGAGTGTGTGTGTGAATGTCTCTCGCAATTCAATACTAGACAAGATCTTTTTAGTAAAGCATATACTCAGTGCATCACTTAGCGGTATGATACATGAATGTGCTCCACGCAGGTTTTTGCATCTCGTTTATATCCACTATGAACAGCAGCTACGCTAATTATTCTCTTTATTCTCTATTTCCACCTGGGGATACTCATCCCGAGGCAGAGACTATGCAGCACCGCTGATTTGATCCAAGACCAGCGACGAGACGATCCCAAGGTTTCCATAATCCTGGACCAGGCCGTATCCTGAGCAGCTGCTGTGGTGGTCATGGAGGAGTGGAGAGCATGAGACTGATTCCTGTGACGCTCCAGGGACAGACAGGTCTTCGCCGAGGTCCAGCTTCCAGCCTCAGGCGCCTAGACTGCAGCTCTGTACAAGACGTTTGGCCAGTGGAGAAATGGTCGTGCCCGACTGAGTCTGGTTTCTCCCGAGGTTTTTTAATTCTTCACTTTCGCCAACAAGTTTTTTCCTCGCCGCTGTCGCCACTGGCTTGCATGGTTCAGGATCTGTGGAGCTGCACATCGATGGATTTGCTCTTCAGTGTTTGGCCTCTCAGTAGTGAATAATAAACCAAAATCTTCTATGTGAAGCTTCTTTGACACAATTTACATTGTAAAAGCGCTATACAAATAAAGGTGAACTTAATTGATTTGAATGTGAGGGTGTATGGGTGTTTCCCAGTACTGGGTTGCAGCTGGATGGGCATCCGCTGCGTAAAACATATGCTGGAAGTGTTGGCGGTTCAATCCGCTGTGGTGACCCCTGATAAATACGGGACTAAGCTGAAGGAATATGGATAGATGGATGGATGGATGGATGGATGGATGGATGGATGGATGGATGGATGGATGGATGGATGGATGGATTGATTCATTCATTCATTAATATATTGTGCAGCCCTAATATGCACTAAAAGCATGAATGAAGGAGCACACTAGAACTATAAGCTGAACACAGACAATGAGCGTGGCCTTCTTCAAAGAAGCTGTCAGAGAAAAAGTGCACATGAAGAAGTTTTCTCTCAGCGCTGCTTATCTGTTCTGCTCGGAGCGTCTTGAGATCAGGCGCAGATTACTGGAAGCTGCAGAGCTCCAAACAAGAAGAAAAGAGCATGACAAATGCAGAGCAGATAACCACACTATCTAAAAGAGTAGACTCTAGCAGGGCAAACAGGTAGTTTACACACCTCACAGAGAAGAGTAGTCACAATGAGAGGACTAGAGCAGCGCAGCTTTTTCATCTGCACCGCAAACAGACTAAATGGAGATCGAATGGGGGATTTTGCACAATGCTTCCAT
>NC_079435.1:58655289-58690289 GCF_903798145.1 Danio aesculapii | reverse complement strand
CACGAATAAACATCCTGTGGTGCGATACGTGCGAATGAGGCGTCGCGAATGATGCGATTGCGCGAATGAAGTGGCGCGAGTTGAGTTTTGCGCGATTGACGAAAGCAGATTGATCAAAGCAGTTATTTAACATCACCTTATATCAACCAATCATCACCTAATCAACCAGCAAATATTGAAGTACGTGAAGTACGCTACTGCCCAGAATACACTAACAATTACCTAGCAATGCCCTAGCAACCGTTGAGAAGACCTTATCCACAATCTAGTAATAACTCAAATACACTAATGAAACTGCTCAGCAACTGTTTTGAAACATTCTTATCCCTTAGAATCATCCTTTGAACTAGAACACCCTAGCAACCATTTAGAGCACCTTAGCAACTACATAGAAAGCATCCAAACAGTTATTTAGCATCATCCTATCAATCATCCAAACATAACTCAATAACTCAAATACACTATATGAAACTGCTCAGCAACTGTTTTGAAACCTTATTATCCTTATCCCTTAGAATCATCCTATGAAATCAAAGGGTGTAGATTTGTTCTTGACATTGGTGGGGACATACATCCTTATAGGACATGCATAGAACAGCAAAAATTCTCTTTCGTGCTTTTAAAAAATGAATATAGGCTTTAAACACTAAATAATAGGGGAATTACCAACCTACGTCACATATGACGTCACACAGGTTCAACCGCACATTCCGGTTGCAAAAAAAGACTGGTTGCAAAAGCAAACATGTTGTGTTGTGCGGTAGGATGCCAAAGTCCAAAAATAGAAAACTGACATTTTACCATACACCACACTGCTTTCAATGCCAACCGCAGACTTCATTGGCTAATAGCCATCAGAAGAACTGAATGAAATGAGGACCTAATTAAAAATGCTCGACACTGCAGTTCTCATTTCTGGTAAGTTCACACTATGCTGAATCATACACATCACTCGTTTTCGATTGCAACAATGATTTCAGCAAAGACAGTTCAATATGGTGAATTAAACTGCGGACACTGAATGCTAAGATCGAAATGTAAACATGTAAGTTCACACACCCTGCCATACAGGTGCAGTTCGCTGTCAGAATCCAGTTGTTTTGCTTGTTGATGATTACCCAGGCCTTGTATAGCTCTATCTTCTTTCCTTGTCTTTGGCTAGGCAGAACCTCGGTTTTTAGCACTACATAGTTTTGAATCTGGTCATCATGGAACATTATTTCTTGCACATGACCACACAGAACACAACTGTTGGCATCCAAAGGCTTGTAGGCCTTTAACTTCTCTCTTGTTGACCATTTCGTCTTAACAAATATCTATTGGGAGGGTGCTATCGCAAATAGACCTGTCAGATAAACGCCGCTCACTTTAACGTTCATTTTGCAGAATAACTGTGCTTATCACTGGGTGATGAGCTGTTATAATACACTGATAGCATTATGTAAATAATATATATAATATGCAGGGGTGTAACGGTTCACAAAAACCACTGTTCGGTTCGGTACGACACAGTGGTGTCACGGTTCGGTATGTTTAGATACAGCAAAAAATGAAAAAAGCCAGAGGATTTCTCTGATTTAAATTTGCTTAATGTATTAAAACTAACTTCAGAAAAGTATGATCTCACTGGCCCTGCACGCACTGCTTGACGTGAATGAGATGAACTGAGTTAACAGTAATAACTGTGCTGTGTTCTCACGGGTGGTGTCTGATACTGCACAGATGATATTGACATATAACTTATTATTTGCATAGGTCATCTTAATAGCAGTAACGGTATTTTCATGAGCTGCAATATTAGTTTCATCTAAGTGAATGCATGCTCTTTAGCGATGGTGAACGCGGTGTCAGTCGCACGATTGACAGCATCGTGACGATTAAATAACGTTAGAACATCTCGTGCTTAAAATGTGTAGATGTGGCAAACAATGTAACCTGATACCTCCGTCACACCGGCTTTATGGTGAATGCTTTAGTCATTTTCATAGCGGACTTTAACCACTGGAAGTCTTTTATCTACTCTAGGAAAAGTGTAAATGCTGGATTGACATTCATTACATGATCACTAAGCAGATGTGTCATTATTTGTAACTTTAGGTGGTTTCTACAACTAAATCTGTCAGTGCTGTTTTTATTCTCTCATATTCAGACCTTTACATTTTCGCGGCTGTAGCTCCCTGTCATCGGAACTGAGTGATTGACAGCTGATTTTAACCAATCCATTCGCATTCTGTTCTAGCGCAATGGGCCAATAAGAAGAACTTGAAGGTGGGGCAAGCATTTGCTTTGCTTACTGAAGCAAGTTGACATGACAACTAATTTAAAGCATTCCTGAGCGCTGTGTTTGGCGTTTTAGGTGCAAAGATGCTTAATGTGTGAATGCCTCCTAATTCCGCTCACGTGGTGAGCATTAACATTAACATTAACAAAATATAGCTTAAAGGGGCTAATAATTTTGACCTAATATGTTTTTCAAAAATTTTAAACTGCTTTTATTCTAGCCTAAATAAAACAAATAAGACTTTCTCCAGAAGAAAAAATATTATAAGACATACTGTGAACATTTCCTTGCTCTGTTAAACACCATTTGGGAAATATTTAAAAAAGAAAAAAAAAATTGAAGGAGGGATAATTCTGACTTCAACTATATATATAATTTTTTTATTTATTTTTTTATTCTTGATTGAAGGGTTTGAACACCAGAAAACCATACAGAAAAAAATGTGCGAAGGAAATTTGAAGACCTAAAATAACAAAAACTACAGGGACTGTTATATATATGATATGTTATATATATATATATATATATATATATATATATATATATATATATATATATATATATATATATATATATATATATATATATATATATATATATATATATATATATACATATATATATAAAATAGTTTTTCTGAAGGGCATTTCTCTTGACCGCAGGGCTGACTATTGTATTACTATTTTAGAAAAACAACAGTAAAATGCTCATATGTACACTTGGTCATTGTGGTACTGTGCTTTGGGTTTGGGTGTAGATGAGCAGCTGATAATGCTGGGCCTCCACATTTCGCAGAGTCATGTTTCTTTATTTTGGAGAACTGAAGGACACTGTGTGTTTTCTGTGGGCATGTGGGTGTTGAGTTTGATGGTAAAGTGTTGAGTAAAATGAACCTACAGTTGTAGGTCAGAGTCGATGTGTCACGAGGGTCACGTTTTATATTGAGAACAGACTTTTCTATTACTTGAGTCTGGAGGAGACGGGGGGTTCAGAGGATACAACAACACAAACGAAACACACAAACTCGAACAATTGTTCAGCAAAAATTAGTTTTTAAAGAGCACCTATGATGCAAAATCTACTTTTTTTATATCAACTTTTCTTTTGGAGTTTTTATCACTCCAAAATATGTCCACAGTCATATTGGAGTGATAAAAACACAACAAGCCACTTTTTTCTTACATTTCTTGACGTGAAAATAGGACCACCGCAGCATGGCTTATGAGTTTGGTTTCCCCACCCACCGAATTGACTGACAGGAATGTATTAACATGTCTCCATAATGTGTATACACATGTCCACAGAACAGGATTTGCAAAGGAACTGTTATTAAAAGAGATCTCTTCTGACTCTCTGTGATCAGCTGCATCTCAAGAATGAGCTTTAGAATAAATGAGGATGATTGTATTGAAGAAAAATCGCTGTTATTCATAACCACTCGAATCACTACAGCCACATAGTGTCAGTACAACTATATACGAGGAGCAAAAACATTGCAAAGCTAAACAAGTGTGTGTGTGTGGTGCATGTGTACTGCAAACTTTGTAATAAATTTGTGTGTGACAGATCATTTCAGAAAGGCTTAAAAAAACTCCAGCCCAAATAAACTTACTTGGTATTTTTGACTAATGAGCGGGATTTCTGCTTCATCCATGTCTGTCTCTGTCACTGACTGCTGTTTATCTAAATGACCATATTCTGCATTGTATAATAAACATAATAAATCACTGTCACCTCACAACAAGAAGGTCACTGGCTCGAGTTCCGGCTGGGTCAGTTGGCATTACGGTGTAAAGTTTGCATGTTCTCCCCGTGTTGGTATGGATTTCCTCCGGGTGCTCCGGTTTCCCACACAGTCCAAACACATGCACTATTGGTGAATTGAATAATCTAAATTGGCCTTAGTGTATAAGTGTGTGTGTGTGTGAGAATGAGTGTGTAAGGGTGTTTCCCAGTTCTGGGTTGCAGCTGGAAGGCCATTCACTGAATAAAACATAGGCTGGAATACTACACTGAAAAAAGTGTTGCATGCAAAACTGTTGCAAACATTTTATTTGTGTTGAATTTAAACAAATTTAATTTAATAATGTTGAACTTAATTAGTTTGTTTAAATTCAACACAAATAAATTGTTTACAACCACTTAACGTAAAAAAATTGAGTAAATCCAAGGAATCATCTTTGAATATTTTTTTCAGTGTTGGCGGTTCATTCTGCTGTGGCGACCTCTGAAGTAGAAACTAAGCTGAAGGAAAATGAATGAATTAATGTATTTATGATAGTTAATGTACAAAATGCCTTTATGAAAGATGATCTTTACTTAATATTCAAATTAGTTTTGGCATAAAAGAAAAATCACACATCAGTGCCATGTATCAGGATGATAATGCACCAGTGCATACAGCAAGACTGGTGGCAGAGTGGTTTGATGAACATGAAAGTGACGTTGATGGCCTACACAGTACCCAGCCCTAAATATTATTGAGCACTTTGGGGTGTTTTGGAGGAGCAAGTCAGGAAAGGTTTTTCTCCACCAGTATCACATTGTGACCTGGCCACTATTATGCAAGAAGAATGGCTCAAAATCCCTCTAAACACTGTGCAGGACTTGTTTCTATATGGACTTGTATATATATGTATACGTTTCAATGCCTGTAGTTCTGATCAGCTGGAACGATTCCAGGAAACAACAGCATGCAGATGAGTGTAAAGGTCCAGTATTCAAAATAAGTTTTACCGTCATGCTTTTAAAAAAAAAAAAACACACTAAAATAAAATCAGCTAAATTTCACTATCTATAATCCCTAACTCCTGTACAGCAGTCCCACAACATTCTGTCACTCGATGACACTGGAATATCTTGCCAGAAATGTCTAATGGCTGGGAATGGGCTTTTAACAGTGTCTGCTATAATGTTAGTGTTGTTTTCGTGTGTTTAAATAGATGAATATGGCCACTGTGTAAATACACTGTACTGTTAAGATCTTATTGCCACATTATATCATGACGTGATATAGGCCTTCAGTGATTTCCTGAAGATAAATACCAAAAAATAACGCAGCTGGAGTAAGTACAGCAGTCTTGATCATCGATCTCACATGAAGCAAGAGATTGCGATGACATATGATGACGTGTGCAGGTGTTGTAGTGCTGTCCCATTTCTTAGGGGTAAATTTTGAAGCCCATCCCCTTCACACTTGGTTTCAAGGGCCAATAGGAAGCGGAAGGGATTAAAAATAGAATTGGGATCGGGCCTAAATGAATTATTGTGGTCTAAAATCACAAATACACCCATGCAACATAAGACTATGTGTGTGGTCATATACTGTGTGAAACAAAAACTCCATTCTAGGCAATTTAGGGTCATAAAACTGCACTGTGACTTCTTATACATAGAAACCCTATTAAAGTAAAGATTAAAATGACATCATCAATGAGCAGAGCAACAAAGTGTCGCTTATGGAATCAAAGTCTGAGTCTGAGTCACTTCCATCTGGCACTCAACCCTCAACCTGTCCAACACACACACACACACACACACACGCACAACAAACAGTGTTTTGCTGCACCTGAGGGAGAAGAAGCATGAAAAGCTCTTTCTTTCTTTCGTTCTTTCATCAACAGCAGCACACACACACACACAGATAGACACACACACACACTCAGAGCATCAGTTAATCTGCTTTTCACATCCGTGTGTGGATCGATCGCGCCTCGCTTCACCTGTGGCTTCATTTGGCCTTGCGTGACTGCTTTGGAGCTGCTCTAAAGCTAACACGACCACACACGCACACACACACACACACATACTACACATGCACACAACCAAACACACAATCCCATATGTCACTCACACAATCAAAAAAAACATGCACACGCACACACACACACAAACATACTCGCATACAGACACACACACACACAAACACTACACATGCACACAAAAACAAACACAACCCTAAATATGAGCACAACACTGAACGTAAGAGCGATATAAACCTATACATAACTAACACACTTCAGAAACACACAATGTTTTTTGTGTTTGTTATTTATTGTTAGAGATATGAAGTGATTGTAAGAAAGTGTCTGGTGCAAATGTGCTAGAACTGGATAATGTCAGCATAACACCAAGAAGGACAAACCACATCCAACAGGAGTAACTGTGAACTCACTGCAGAATTAAAAATGTCCCTCAACTCTCCTGTTCCCACTAAAACTCTTAGCTGCTTACCAAAGGTGCATCTCGTTATTAGTTTTACTTGATCTTAGTGCCGCATTTGACACTACCGACCACAATTTCATCATGAATCGCTTAAATTCTACAGGTGTCCAGGCACAGGCTCTACAATGGTTTAAGTCATACTAAGCTGATCGTTACCAGTTTGTGAATATTAATGGGCAGCCTTCACAAGTCAGGCCAGTAAAGTATAGGGTGCCTCAAGGATCAGTTTTAAGCCCTTTGCTGTTTACAATATACATGCTACCCCTGGGAGACATTATTAGAAGACATGGGATCAGCTTTCACTGCTATGCAGATGATACTCAATTATATATTTCAACTAAACCTGACGAGATGTCTAAACTGTCTAAGCTAACTGAGTGTATTAAAGATGTTAAAGACTGGATGACCACAATTATCTTCTCTTAAACTCAGACAAAACAGAATTATTACTTATTGGGTCTAAATCCTGTACACAGCAGATCTCACAACTCGACCTACAATTAGAGGGATACAAAGTTAGCGTTAGCTCTACTATAAAATATCTGGGTGTCATATTAGACAGCACTTTAACTTTTGAAAATCATATATCCCATGTCACAAACACTGCTTTCTTTCATCTGAGAAATATCGCTAAGTTACGATTTATGCTATCCATCTCAGATGCAGAAAAGCTAGTCCATGCTTTTATGACTTCTAGGCTGGATTACTGTAACGCTCTGTTTGCTGGCTGCCCAGCATCCTCTATTAATAAACTTCAGCTAGTACAAAATGCAGCTGCCAGAGTTCTTACCAGGTCTAGAAAATATGACCACATCACCCCAATTTTATCCTCCTTACACTGGCTGCCTGTTAAGTTTCGTATTGATTTTAAAATATTGCTTCTTACCTATAAAGCTTTAAATAATCTAGCTCCTGTTTATCTAACCAACCTTCTGTCTCGCTACACAATCCAACCCCGCTCTTTAAGATCTCAAAACTCAGGGCGTCTGGTAGTACCTAAGAATAGCTGCTCTGACACAATCTACATTGTAAAAGCGCTATACAAATAAAGGTGAATTGAATTAAATTGAACTTAATTTAAATGTGCAACTTTTTGTTGATTTTGTGTTGGATTCAGCAATCGCAGAAAAAAATAGGGGTTCTGACACATCCTTAGCAATATTTAAACCAGGGATATTACTCACAGAAGACAACTCAACACGAAGACATCTGAAGGAGAAACAGGGCTCTCTGATATATGAAGAATATAAAGACAGACTTAAGGAAGCTGAAAAGCATAATAAGAGCCCTTTTATTAAAATGCAATATAATCAAATCTCTCCTCTCTTGCATTGTCAGGCTTCTTTTCATACTCATTGCAGGTTTTGTTTTAAACACTCTTTACAATTCAAACCATTCATCTAATCCCTGAATTACTCACTGCAGGCATTTTACTCCACTTTTAATGCATTACAGCGCTGGCTTTTAAAGAGCGCGTTCATTTGTCCTCTCCGTCCGCTCTCACACAGAGGTGAAGCAGGGTTTTACCGCAGTTTCTCAACACCTGATTTCACCATCTGCTTTTCTGCGTGCCGGCAGATGGTATTTATTTCACAGAATAAAACGCCCGCACCAAAATATGCAATTAATGTCCGTGTTCAGCAGACTGCGTGGAGGTTCTGCACATCTATAATACTCCCATAATTGATGAGCAGCTACTGTGTGTTTTTGCTTAGAATCATCAATACGGCCTTTTAGAGGTCTTGTGAAGTGCTTCGAAATGTGCACTTTTTTTATTCAATGTTTGACGTAATCTCAACTGGAAAATGAAGAGAGGACGGAGCATACGGTAGCTCCTCCCATTTTTAAAAAGCAGCCAATGGAGTTTTGTTTTTCTCACAGCTCTGTCAGTGAGAGTGGAATGCAAATGAGAAGAAGGGGGTGGGGCATGTTAGACAATAGTGAGCATTTGATTGGTCAGAAGATTTGATAAGAAACTAAAGTATGAGGTGACGTGAATAAAACTTTGATCCATTTAGGCCAGGGGTGTCCACACTCGGCCCTGGGGGTCCAGTGTCCTGCAAAGTTTAGTTCCATCCCCAATCAGACACACTTGTGCCAGCTAATCGAGCTCTTACTAGGCTGGCTTTGTAGAAACATCCTTGCTGGTGTGCTGAAGCAATTTGGAGCTAAAATCTCCAGGACATCGACCCTCCAGGACCGAGTTTGGACACCCCTGATTTAGGCGGAAGTGACAAACTGAAAGCTTTACTTGTTTATATCAGTTTTATTTCTCCTAAACTCGCTCCTTGATTGTCTAAGTGAAATGAAGGCTTGGATGGCTTTTAATTGTTTAAGTTTTAATAAAAAACAAAACAGAAGCAATGGTTTTTGAAGGTACCATTGGTACTCCTCTGGTCAATTTGGGTTCATTAGCTCAGCATATTAAGCTGACAGTCCCCAATTTAGGGGTGAGATTTGACTAAAATTGACAGTCAGATTAAAACAGTAGTTAAATCTAGCTTTTTCCAATTAAGACAACTAGCAAAAATAAAGCAATATACACCAAAACAACATTTTGAGGCAGTAATCCATGCTTTTGTGACCACTCAGTTGGATTACTGTATTGCACTATATGTGGGGAGTAGCGGGTCAGCTATTGTCCATTTGCAAATGGTGCAAAATGAGCTCTTAATCAGCTCTTAAAACTTGGCCTTTGTTTCCCTTTGACACCTGATTTAACCACTGGTTATTTTAGTTTAAACTCACTGGCCACTTTATTAGGTACATCTTTCTAGTACCAGGTTGAACCAACTTTTGCCTTCAGAACTGCCTTAATTTTTCTTGGTGTAGATTCAACAAGGTACTGGGAATATTCCTCAGAGACTTTGGTCCATATTAACATGATAGCATCACGCAGTTGCGACAGATTTGCCGGCTGCACATCCAGATGCACATCCATTTGTCGGCTGCACAATTATGCCTTTTTAGGTAGTTTAGCTATATTTTACCTTATATTTTATACATTTATATACTATTACGCTTATTTTGTTGTATATTTCTGTTTAAAGTGCTCTATAAATTAAGTTCGACTAGACTTGACTAAACTGTCTAAATTTTGTCATTGTTTTGTAGCACACTAGCTAATACATATCCTAGAACACATACTGATACTAAAATAAAAATAAAAAAAAAACATTATTTTAATTTCACTGGACATTTAAAGGACGAAAGTGATCACACTCTGCTCCGGTTTGCCCTCAGCTGCAGTGTTTTCATGTCAAACTGAGATGTAACGCAGACATTCCTGGCAACATGAGGTCACGTCTGCTCAACGTCCATCCATATAGGAGACAGCAAAGTCGCAGGGATGTGAAACAATGTGGAGAACGGTGCAGTTTACTTGACCTTAAACATCTCCCTCTGGATTCCCCTTCACAATAACCTGATGATTTGAGGAAACTCTGCCAGCAGTGAATGTTTGTGAATCGTCTCTGCTGATATAAAGCCTGAAAGTACTTGTGCTGCCTTGCGTAACTAGTCTCCTGTTCGGTCCGATAATAATGCCTGTTTTAATGCATCATTTGGAGTGAACATGTTGAATGCACACATAGAGACTGAGAGAGAGAGAGAGAGAGAGAGAGAGAGAGAGAGAGAGAGAGAGAGAGAGAGAGAGAGAGAGAGAGAGAGAGAAAATGAGAGAGACTGTGAAATGAACACAGCTCCTCCATCTGGTCATAATTCAGAATTGCAACTAAATATCAACTGCAGAAGCACTGAAGAATCTATCTATCTATCTATCTATCTATCTATCTATCTATCTATCTATCTATCTATCTATCTATCTATCTATCTATCTATCTATCTATCTATCTATCTATCTATCTATCTATCCATCCATCCATCCATCCATCTGCCTACTTACCTACCTATGTTTGTCTGTCTGTCTGTCCATCCATATATCTTTCTATCCATATATCTATAAAATATTCTTGTCTTATTTTTTCTATTTAACAAAATGTGTATTAAGTACATGTCAACAATAATTAGAACAGCACGTTCAAACATTAGTGTTACAAAAGACTTTTTAATTTTAAATAAACATTGCTCCTTTTAACTTAATATTTTAATAGGGAGCAGAAATTATTCCTTTAAAATGTATTTTGTTCTATCGTATTAATGATTATGAATAAACAATAACAATCATATTCTATTTTGATGTCAGAGGAAGAATTTTAACATGTTAAAGAACTTTAAATAAACACAGATCCTTCGCCCTTATTATTTAATAAAAAAATTAAATAAATATTTGACATTATTCCGGAAAGTAATGTCGAAAATTTAGCTTTGATCACAGGAATGAACAAATTTAAAAATATCAATACAAAGAATGTTCTCAGAAAATCACCAATGCATTTGCTCACCGGCCACTTTATGAGTCCAACTGCTGTCCAACTGCTCGTTAACACAAATTTCTACTCGGCCAATCACATGGCAGCAACTTAATGCATTTAGGCATGTAGACATGGTCAAGATGATCTGCAAACCGAGCATCAGAATGGGGAAGTAAGGTGATTTAAGTTACTTTGAACATGGCATGACTGTTGGTGCCAGATGGGTTGGTCTGAGTATTTCAGAAACTGCTGATCTACTGGGATTTTCACGCACAACCATCTCTTTGGGTTTACAGAGAATGGTCCGAAAAAGAGACAATATCCAGTGAGCGGCAGTTCTGTTGGTGCAAATGCCTTGTTGATGCCAGAGGTCAGTGGAGAATGGCCAAAATGGTTCCGATAGAAAGGCAAGAGTAACTCAAATAACCACTCGTTACTGCAGAAGAGCATCTCTGAACGCACAACATGTTCAACCTTAAGGCAGATGGGCTACAGCAGCAGAAGACCACACCGGGTGCCACTCCTGTCAGCTGAGAACTGGAAACTGAAGCTACAAATCACACAGGCTCACCAAAACTGGACAATAGAAGATTGGAAAAGCGTTTCCTGGTCTGATGAGTCTTGATTTCTGCTGTGACATTTGGATGGTCGGGTCAGAATTTGCCGTCAACAACATGAAAGCATGGATCCATCCTGCCTTGTATCAATTGTTCAGTCTGCCTGGTGGTGGTGTAATCATGTGGAAGATATTTTCTTGGCACATGTTAGGCCCGTTAGTACCAATTGTTGCTGACCATGTCCATCCCTTCATGACCACAGTGTACTCATCTTCTGATGGCTACTTCCAGCAGGATAACACACCATGTCATAAAGCACGAATCATCTCAATCTGGTTTCTTGAACATGACGATGACTTCACTGTACTCAAATGGCCTCCACAGTCAGCAGATCTCAATCCAATAGAGCACTTTTGAGATGTGGTGAAACGGGAGATTTGCATCATGGATGTGCAACAGACAAATATGCAACAACTGCGTGATGCTATCATGTCAATATGGAGCAAAATCTCTGAGGAATATTTCCAGAGCCTTTTTGAATCTATGCCAAGAAGGATTAAGGCAGTTTTGAAGGCAAAAGGGGGGTACAACCCAGTACAAGTAAGGTGTACCTAACAAAGTGGCCGGTGAAAGTATATTCTAGTATTTTTATATTTATTTTTAAATTACACTTTAATAATAATAATAATTATTATTATTATTATTATTATTATTATTATAATAAAACTTAAAAATAATAATAACAATAATAATAATAATAATAATAATAATAATAATTATTATTATTATTATTGTTATTATAGATATAATAATAACAATTATTAATATTAATATTATTATTATCATTATTATTATTATTATTATATTAAATAAATGAATACAGCCTTGATAAAAATAAAAAAAATGTAAAAAAATTTACAATGTCAAACTTTTGAATGAAAACAAATGTCTAAAATGAAGGAGTATCACCTTTAATTTACATTTAAAATAACAAATTTTACAGAAGTACTGCTTACAAACTTACAGAAAGGCTCTTCATCAAAAATAAATAAATATCAACTTTCTATTACTGGTTGACGGCAGATGGAAGCACATTCTCAACGTGAACAACAAGAAATGTGAATCATCAATATGGCTATATATTATATTCCTAGAATGCCAGCAAATGATAAATGTGGTAAAATCTATTTAAAAAAATCAACTAGGTTTATAATTATTACCATTACTACACTGAGACCAATAGCTTTTAACATTTAAAGTTATTATACACAGTTGAAGTCAGAATTATTAGTCCCCTGTATGTTTACCCAATTTCTGTTTGAGAGAGATTTTTTCAACATATTTCTAATCATAATAGTTTTAATAACTCATCTCTATTAACTGATTTATTTTATCTTTGCTTCTGTATGATGACAGCACATAATATTTTACTAGATTTTGTTAATTTAAGGTATTTAAGGTATGTAGTATTTGTATATTAAGTGTTTGAGTGTCCATAATCAACCAATAGAACAACATAGTTTGTTCTCGAATGTTAATTTGCTACAAATAAAATGCAAATACGGGACTGCAGCATCCCTCATCAGAGTAAATGGGTCGATGAAGCTTGGGAAAGGTAATCAGGGGTAACGGCGCGCGCCACCGTCCCACCACACGCACCGGCCTGAGGAAACAGGAGCTAAGGGCGCAGAGGGAGAGCCGGGCACTGGAGTGCAGTGGCTGTGGGAGAGCGACTCATTAATCCTGGAAGTGGATGTGGTCGCCCACATGCGCACACTAATAATTTATGCTAAACAGAGTGAAGAGGAGAAATGGGACGCCGAAGCAGAGGTCACACTCATTAACAATGCCTTTTGTGCGGCAAAATAAAGCCTTCAAAACATGAAGTGACAGGTTATGTGTGCTCGTTTTCTTTTATGGTGCGGTGATTTTAGAGGCCTTAAAGGAATAGCTCACTAACAGTGATCATTTTGTCATGTTCTTGTCATTCCAAAGCTGCAATTTAGACTGGAGTTACAATGGAAGGAAAGATTAATGAGATTATTCTTATAAGAAACATACAAATGTCTCATTTTGACAGCTGAGAAGCCACAAGCTAATTGAATTTATATTCGAGTTAATGACAGTTATATTATAGAGTTATATTATATTATATTATATTAATTTATATTAGTTTATATTATATTATATTATATTATATTATATTATATTATATTATATTAATTTATTTTATATTATATTATATTATATTATATTAAATTATATTATATTACATTTTACTATATTATATTATATTATATTTTATTATATTATATTATATTATATTATATTATATTATATTATATTATATTATATTAATTTATTTTATATTATATTATATTATATTATATTATATTATATTATATTATATTATATTATATTATATTATGTTATGTTATGTTATGTTATATTATATTATATTATATTAATTTATATTATATTAGTTTATATTATATTAGTTTATAGTATATTAGTTTATATTATATTTGAGTTATATTATTGAGACTAAATGCTGGAGACAGTGTTGGTTCCAAAAAGGGCTACAGATAACAAATTACTCTATTTAAAAAATAATAAGTAGTGTACCTTTTCAATTACTTTATAAAAGTAAAGTAACTGCTCGCCACAGCAGAATGAACCGTCAACTTATCCAGCATATGTTTTACGCAACGGATGCCTATCCAGCTGCAACCTATCTCTGGGAAACACCCATACACACTCATTCACATTCATACACTATGGACAATTTAGCCTACCCAATTCACCTGTACTGCATGTCTTTGGACTGTGGGGGAAACCGGAACACCCGGAGGAAACACAAGTGAACGCAGGGAGAACATGCAAACTCTACACAGAAACGCCAACTGACCCAGCCGAGTCTCGAACCAGCAACCTTCTTGCTGTGAGGCGACAGCACTACCTACTGCACCATTTTTTTAATTGGGTGAATGTAAGCTTTTTTCCAGTATGCAATATTGTTTTAATAAATAAATAAATAAATTCTTTTTTTTACCCAGTTTCTGAACGGAGAGAAGATTTATTTTATTTTTTTCTACGATTTCTAAGCAGGATAGTTTTAATAACTCATCTCTAATAACTGATTTCTTTTCTCTTTGTCATGATGACAGTAAGTAATATTTGACTAGATATTTTTCAAGATACTCATATTCAGCTTAAAATGTTTAACTAGGTTAAATAGGCAATCCATTGATTAGACTCTCACAGCTGAAGCTGTTCATGGACTCATTACTGGACTATTTATACAGCACACAAACACACAGAAGTTGCTGAGTCTTGTAAATCTGTACACTCTCAGAAATAAAGGTACACGAGTTGTCACTGGGGTGGTGCCTTTACAAAGGGTACAAATTTGTTCCTAAAAGCTCCATATTAATACCTCAAGGGTACATACCTAAAATGTACAAAAGTGTTCCTCTTCAATTTTTTTGGTACTCAAATATACTTTTGAGGAACCAATATGGACCCTTCAAGTACAAATGTGTACCTTTTGAAAAGGTACCACCCAGTGACAGCTCACGGACCTTTATTTCTGATAGTGTATAGTGAAACATTACGACGCGTTTTCCTTTGCCTTGTCTTGTCGTGTTTAAAGCTAGCCTTGTTTTGTTTGTGACCATCGGCCTGTTATTTGACTATGGCTGCATCTGAAACCGCATACTTCCATACTATACAGTACACTAAAATTAGTATGCGAGCCGAGTAGTATGTCCGAATTCATAGAATTCAAAAATCAGTATGCGAGAAGAACCCGGATGACTTACTACTTCCGGCAAGATTCAGAAGTACGCATCCCATGCATGCTGCGCTATCCCATGATGCCCCGTGTGCAAATTCATGAATGGGAGTAAAGCGACGCAACTGACGCAGGTAGGTCACGTGACCATGACAAAATGGCGGATGTAGTACATCTGAATTCCATTCATATTTTTCACATTCTTATTGTATAGAACGTACTTTTCTAACAACTGAGTAGTACGTTTAAATTCAAATGCAGTACCTACTGAGTAGGCGGTTTGGGACGCAGCCTATGACTCTTGATTTCTGTGCACATCTGTTTTCCCTGTGTTGACCATTTGCTTGCCTGACCTCTCTGCTAAATAAACCTGCATTTGGATCCTCAACTCCCTGTTGTCAGCGTCACTTCTCGTTACAATAACAGTGATTTGTTTTGTAGCCAATCGAAAAAGGGGGCTAATAATATTGACCTTAAAATATTGTTTTAAAAAAATAAAATCTACTTTTATTCTAGCCGAAATAAAACAAATAAGACTTTCTCCAGAAGAAAAATGATTATAGGAAATACTGTGAAAAATTCCTTTATATCCAAAATAACCACATGAGGGCGAATAATGTTGACTTCAACTGTATATGTCAGTATGATTTCATTGTGGCTCTTCACAATAACCTAAAATCTGCTCTCTGTCCCCGTTCTGAACATCTGGCGTCCCTGGAGCCCTGAGCTCCTCCAGAAGCACCTTCATATTCCTGTCTGGCCGAATGTGTGTATTTCACCGCAGGAAATTCAATTTGGGCTTCAGGAGTGAAATGAAACATCACTGAGGGCCGCCGCCGTGCAGAGGTAAAGAGATTGACACGTCGACTGACAGCGGAGCTTTCCGAAAGGATGGATTCTCGTTTCTTTTCATCCAGTCCGCCAGGATGGAGTTTACCACAGGTCTGTTATCTCGGCGGTGTGTAAAAGTGGCTAAGTTCATGAATATGTTCATCATTGTAGACGTTTGGGGGATGCAGAGCTTGTCTTTGAACATGCAAAGAGATGTTTGTTTGTTCCAATCAGTGATACACGGTTGCACATTGAAGATCCAGATGCGTTTCAACTGAACATCAATTGTAAAACAATAAAAAGAAGACATTTTGAAGAATGTTGGATACTGGTAATCACTGACTTCTATTGCAGAGAAATATGAATACTATGGAAGAATACGCACTCAAAGAGTGAAAACATTATGTCAATATATTGACTTAAAAGTGATACAAACATTTGAGTTTCTTTCTTTTGTCGAACACAAAAGAAGATATTTTGAAAAATGTTGGAAACTGGTAACCATTGACTTCCATTGTAGGGAAAAACAAATACTATGGAAGTCAAGTTTCAATACACAGATCTTAAGGAGTGAAAAAATGATCTGTTTATTGAATGAAAAGTGATCAACCATTTGAGTTCCTTTCTTCTGTTGAAAACAAAAGAAGATATTTTGAAGAATGTTGGATACTGGTAACCATTGACTTCCACTCTCTGGAAAAACTAATACAATGGAAGTCAAGTTTAGGTTTACATAAAGAGTGAAAATATTCTCTACATTTATTTACCCAAATGTAATAAACATTTGAGTTTCTTCTGCTGAATTTAAAAGAAGACATTTTGAAGAATGTTAAAAACTGGTAACCATTCACTTCCATTGTAGGGAAAAACAATTACTATGGAAGTCAAGTTTCGATTCACATCTTAAAGAGTGAAAACATTATCTGTATTGACTTAAAACTAATTACAAACATTTGATTTTATTTATTTTGTTGAACATAAAAGAAAATACTTTGAAGAATGTTAGAAACTGGTAACAATTGACTTCCATTGTAGGAAAAAAACAATTGGCATAAAAGTCAAGCTTCAATTGATATAAATCTTAAAGACTGAAAGCATTATCTCAGTTTATTGAATGATAAGTGATTAAAAAAAATAAATATATAAACAACAATTGAGCTTCTTTCTTCTGTTGAACACAAAATAAGATATTTTGAAGAATGTTGGAAACCGGCAACCATTGACTTATAGTGGCAGAGGGGAATACAATGAAAGTCAATAGCTTCCAGTTTCCAGCATTCTTTAATATACCTTGTTCTGAGTTCAAATAAACGTGAACAGGTTTAGAACTTTCATTTTGAGTGAACAATTTCTTAAAATAGTGAAAATGTTTATCACAATAAAAGTTTCAGAGTATGTTCAACTGCACTGATTAAAGATTGAAGTATCAATTGCATATAGATCTTAAAGAGATAGCTCACTAAAAATGAAAACATATTCTCCATTTACTAACCCAAAAGAAGATATTTTAAAGAATGTTTGAAACCGGTAACCATTGACTTGAAAAACCTTGAAAAACAAATACTATGAAAGTCAAGTTTCAATACACAGATCTTAAGGAGTGAACAAATCCCCTCCATTTATTGAATTAAAAGTGTTAAAACATTTGAGTTTCTTTCTTCTGTTAAACACAAAGGAAGATATTTTGAAGAATGTTGGAAACCGGTAACCATTGACTTAAAAAACATTGAAAAACAAATAGTATGAAAGTCAAGTTTCAATAGACAGATCTTAAGGAGTGAACAAATCCCCTCCATTTATTGAATTAAAAGTGATAAAACATTTGAGTTCCTTTCTTCTGTTGAACACAAAAGAAAATATTTTGAAGAATGTTGGATACTGGTAACCATTCACTTCCACTCTCGGAAAAAACTAATACTAAGGAAGTTAAGTTTCGGTTTACATAAACAGTGAAAACATTTTCTATATTTATTGACCCAAATGTGATAAACATTTCAGTTTCTTTCTTCTGTCAAACACAAAAGAAGATATTTTGAAGAATGTTGGAAACTGGTAATCATTCACTTCCACTCTCGAAAAAAATTAATGCTATGGAAGTCAAGTTTTGGTGTACATAAAGAGTGAAAACATTCTCTTCATTTATTGACCCAAATGTGGTGATAAACATTTGAGTTTTTTCTTCTGTTAAACACAAAAGAAGATATTTTAAAGAATGTTGGAAACTGGTAACCATTGATTTCCATTGTAGGGAATAACGAATACTATGGAAGTCAAGTTTTGATTCACATACAGAGTGAAAACATTCAATTTATTGACCTTAAAGTATTAAAAAATAAAATAAAATAAAGCATTTGAGTTTCTTTCTTCTGTTGAACACAAAAGAAGATATTTTGAAGAATGTTGGAAACTGACCAACCATTCACTTCCATTGTAGGGAAAAAATTAATACTATGGAAGTCAATAAAAAAATGAACTTTCAATTATACACAAACTTGGTCGTCTCTTAAAGCGATAGTGCACCAAAAAAAGAAAACATACTCTTGATGCACTCACCCAAAAGATATTTTGAAGAATGTTGGAAACGGGTAACCATTGACTATAGGCTTCCAGCACTCATATTAACAGTATATTGTGAGATGGTGAGCAGATAGTGAGTAAATGATGACAGAATATTTATTTTTGAGTGAACTATCACTTTAAAATAGCAAATATGCCCAAAATACAAGTCAGGATGATGCAGGATTTGTTTTTGAGCCAAATTGGTACAAACAGATGTTTATTTATTGCGGACAATGATCATCTGTTTCAAACTACATTTCCAAATGTGTTTCAAATGCACATCGATCTTAAAGTTGGACAGACAGCCTAACATTAGACTGAACAAAGCTCTTTGTTTGACTAAATGACTTAATTTATAAATAACCCTAAATAGGCGTTTGGAGACAGTGAAGCGATTGCAGATCATGGGTTGGGAAGGTGGATTGGTGCACTGAGGGTAATCATCATGAATAAAACATGCGGGAATGCTGGCGATCGTGTTGATTTTGTGCGTGTTGTGAGTGTTTGTGGATCGTCTGGGCAGGAATTGGAATTTTGCTCATCAAACATAAACGTCTCCAGCTGCAAACAAGACACAGACAAACAGCCAGAGACTGCAAATATAACCTAAGCATTTAGCACTGCAAAACATGGAGCGATTCGACAGAAATCCACATCAGGAATGAAACTGACAAGTTATTTAATGAATTTATTATCGTAATAACAAAAATAATAAGTAAAAAAAAAAAAAAATAAATAAATAAATAAATATTCACTTAATGACTCTGACCCTTGCAAATACAACAATGATTTGTTTAAGAATAAATATATATATATATATATATATATATATATATATATATATATATATATATATTATTCAGATGTATATTTTACATAATATTCTTAATATTATAAAGATTACTATGTATTGTCAGTTATTACACTACAAAAATGCTTTTCTTACTTAATTTTGTCTTTTCTCTGGTCTCTTTATCAAAAATAATTTTATAGACATTAAAAAATTGTCTTGTTTTAAGAAATAATATGCCAAAATAAGTTTTAGTCATGTTTAAATGAGTTTTTCCTTAAATCAAGCTTTCTTGACATAAGATTACTTTGCTTGTTTTAAGGAAAAACACACTACATTTTGACTTTCTGAAAACAAAACTATATTTTTTGCTTGCCTAGAAACCAAGCAAATGAACTTACCAACCAAACAACCAACCAACCAAGTAAACCAACTTACTAGCTTACCAACCAACCAAACAACTATCCAACCAATCAAGCAAGCAAACAAACCAACTTACCAACTAACCAATCACCAACTAACCAACCAAACTAACTTACCAACCAACAAAACTATTCATTTATTCATTTTCTTTTCAGCTTAGTCCCTTTATTAATCTGTGGTCGCCACAGCGGAATGAACCGCCAACCTATCCAGTATATGTTTTAAGCAGCATATGCCCTTCCAGCTGCAACCCATCACTGGGAAACATCCATACACACTCATACACTACGGATAATTTAGCCTACCCAATTCACCTGTACCACATGTCTTTGGACACTGGGGGAAACCGGAGGAAACCCACACGAACACAGGGGGAACATGCAAACTCTACACAGAAACGCCAACTGACAAAGCCTAGGCTTGAACCAGCGACCTTCTTGCTGTGAGGCGACAGCACTACCTACTGCGCCAATGTGTCGCCAACCAACAAACCAAACCAACCAAACTAACATACCAACTAACCAATCACCAACCAACCAAACTAACTTACCAACCAACAAACCAAACCAACTTACCAACCAACCAAACCAAACCAAACCAAACCAAACCAAACCGAAACAAACCGAAACAAATCAACCAATCAATCTATTTATCAATCAAACTGAGGTGCCTTCTCAAAACCATCGTTAGCCAACTAAGGTTGCAAGTTACGTCGTTACACACATAGTTTGTTGATTTGCCGTATCCCAAATCCGTCGCTCCAACGAACATTCGCAAACTGCATCGCAAACCTGTGCACTTGCAACTACACCTCTGGAGCCGCAGTCAGAAACATAGTTCCTGGCTGTGTTCTATTCCCACTTATCCCCCCTATGCCCTATTCATTTAGAACATTCTAACATTCAAACTTGGAATGATTAAAAATAAATAGAATTAAAGTCATCTCTCTTAGGTGTAATTTGCTTTCAAAGTATTTTTACAGTTAGGTTTTAGGGATCTTCATGTTTACAATTGTGCTCTCTTCGCAGTGCACTTTGAAAACATTGGTGTCATTTTGAACACAGCCGTGGCTCATGACGAAAGCCATAGGTGACCTATTATTTAAAAGCGGAATTTATGTTACGTCTCCAAAGCTTGTGAAAACAAAAAACACAGCGTACGTTAATGCTTTTAATTTATAGTGGGTTATTTATCAAGTATTTGTACTGTATATGACATAGGCCTGTTGGTTAGAACATGTGGTTTGCATTGGTGTGGAATTGTAAAAGTAGACCTTTCAAAAAATAAACAAATTAATAAACAATATCCTACTTAATAATAATAATAATAATAATAATAATAATAATAATAATAATAATAATAATAAATAATAATAATAATAATAATAATAATAATAATAAATAATAATAATAATAATCATCATCATCATCATCATCATCATCATCATCATCAATATTATTAGTTTTATTATAAAAGTAGGATTTTTTTCATTTCCTAATAAATAATAAATATTAAATTTCATTTTTAATAAATAGCCCAAAAGTTTTATTTATTTATTTGATTTATATATGAGATTAGAAAGCTTTTGTATATGATTTTATGTTTTACAATAGAATATGTAATGTTCTCAATAATATTTGTAAAGGAAGCACAGGCTCTATATGTGCCATTTACATATATTTGAATGAATATGGAAAGCGAGTGCATGTTTTTACCAAATCTTGGATTTTATTTTAAATGCGTGTTTGTATAAAACAATATAAATTGCACAAAGAAATGATGGGGCTCTTCAGAAGTTGTTACTCCACCCCGTTTACAGCATCATTATGGGGGTTTGACATAATAACTAAGAAGAATCTGCAACAGAGAAACTACAGGTTTTGGGAAACACTCGTCACTACATCGCTCTTTTCCCAACCGATGCATCGTACTATGATAGTTCAGCCATGAGTTACGTCGTTGTTTGGGAAATGCACACCCGGTGTACTGACTGTCCTAATATATTAGGTAAAATACAATCCAACAAAAATACGGGTAAAAAAAATCAGACTAAACAAGTGTGTCAAACGTCACTGCGTTGAGAAGAGAATAAATATTTAGCTCTTTTTGAAGCTGTGGAGTGCCAACTTAGATTTTTATATCATTCCTACATTATATATTAATACAAGCACTGGTTATGAAAGTTACTGCAATCAAGCGATCAATCAAATGATCAATCAATAAAGTGATTGTTTATGCACAATAAAAAAAATGTTTAAATGGGAGAGTTTGCCCAAGAATGTAAATTCTGTCATCATTCACTCGCATTCCACTTCACGAGTTCACACTTGCAATAGTTTCATAATAAAGCGTATTTGGCGTGCTGTCCGGGGAGAGGGCTCTGAGCTCGGGGAGACACCCCAACTCGAGTTATTCCCCTTATCAGGAAACAGAGAGGAATTGGGATTCGAGCGAAGTATCTAGCCCGGCCCCAGAACGCTCCCCCCCGGGATTGTAATGCTTAAGAGGTGAGGTGTTGGGGTGGTGGAGGGATGCTAAAGTCATGAGATGCTGCAGGTAAGACAGCTTTGGTATATATAGGGGTTTGGTCAAGAACTGATTGGATAATAGAATAATTGTCAATGACGTATTTGATACTGAAACTTCTGCGCGTGCTCCTCCTGAAATTTGTTTACAAAACATCACTTGTTCCAAATCTGCAAGAGCTTCTATCTTCAGTTCAACCAAAAAGAGGACAGTTTAAAGAATGCACAGTTTAGCTAACTAAACCATTGCTGATAATCACTGATTTTCATAGAGGGAACATTCAGCTGTCACCATCAGCTGTCCAGTTACCATCAGTTTTTTTAAATGATTTCTGTTGTGATCAGCAGAGGAACGAAACTCATACAGGACTGGAACAAGTGAAGATGAGTACATGGTGATTAACCCAAAAACTCAAACAAGCATTAATAAAGTCATTCTTTCACCTTCCAGATAAGAAAGTAAGTTTATAGCAGCATGTGGGGGACCCTTATAATGGATTTTAAGCATGAGTCAAATCCTCCATCAGAGCCAGCGCTGGTCTGTAAACGCTGTGAGCAAATGTTTGTACAGTCGAGCACTAGAGGGAAAACTTACAAAAGAGCCTGTGATTCTTTTCACTGTAATGCCACGAGTCTCAGACGGACAAAGCCTGTCAGGAGACCCTGCTGGGAGGCCTGGGCTTCTGCTGACAAAGGTGCATGTCTGTCAGCCGGAGGAAAAGCCTCTGAGAATCTTTTGACCATTTTATCTGAGGCTTTCTGGAGGCTATATGAAACGTTTAGGAAACACATAAATGTCCACGAGAGCAGTTTGGTCTGGACTAGACGCTATTCCAGGCCATATGGTTGCAGGACAATATTGAGTGAGGCCAGTATAGAACACCAGCAGAAACAACATTAACAGTTAGATAAAAACTGTTGACATAGCAACCCCTACCAACAGCCTAGCAACAGACCATCAACCACTTAGTAACTCTGTTGGAACCACACTTCAAGTAAACAAAAAACATACTGCATAGCAACCACATTAGAAGTAAGAAGAACTGTCCATTGCAACTCCTTAGCAAACACCTTGCAGCTCTGCAACAGCCACACTAAAGGTTAACTTATAACACTGCATAGCAACACCCTTGCAGCCACCTATTCCAACCACACTAAAGTGCTCAAATACACCGCGTAGCAACACCCTAGCAACCGCCTATTCCAACCACACTGAAGTGCACAAATACACCGCATAGCATAACCCTAGCAACTGCATTAGAAGTTTACTTCCAAAAGCAACACGCTGGCAATCAATTAGTAAGTCTGAACAGCAACACTCTAGCAAAACCAGCAGCAACAACACAAGATGTTCACTATACACAGCAACATCCTATCAACCATGTAGCAACACTGCTGCAGCCACAATAAAAGTAAATAAAAAACTGCATAGCAACACCAAAACAACCAAAATAGATGTTCAGTAAACACCCTAACAACCGAAATAGATGTATAGTAAACACCCTAACAACCGAAATAGATGTATAGTAAACACCCTAACAACCGAAATAGATCTGCAGTAAACACCCTAACAACCGAAATAGATCTGCAGTAAACACTCTAACAACCAAAATAGATCTGCAGTAAACACCCTAACAACCAAAATAGATCTGTAGTAAACACCCTAACAACCAAAATAGATCTGCAGTAAACACCCCAACAACCAAAATAGATCTGCAGTAAACATCCTAACAACTGAAATAGATCTGCAGTAAACACCCTAACAACCGAAATAGATCTGCAGTAAACACCCTAACAACCGAAATAGATTTGCAGTAAACACTCTAACAACCAAAATATATCTGCAGTAAACACCCTACCAACCAAAATAGATCTGCAGTAAACACCCTAACAACCAAAATATATCTGAGGTAAACACCCTAACAACCAAAATAGATCTGCGGTAAACACCCTAACAACCAAAATAGATCTGCGGTAAACACCCTAACAACCAAAATAGATTTGCGGTAAACACCCTAACAACCAAAATAGATCTGAGGTAAACACCCTAACAACCAAAATAGATGTGCGGTAAACACCCTAACAACCAAAATAGATTTGCGGTAAACACCCTAACAACCAAAATAGATTTGCGGTAAACACCCTAACAACCGAAATAGATCTGCAGTAAAATGCTCTGAATGTGAACATCCTAGCAACTACCTTGCAATGCTGTAGTAACCACAGTACAGTTAGAAATGTATTATACACTGTGCGACAACAGTCTAGCATCACCCACAAGAGTCCTACTAGTTTTGCAAAGTCAGACAGCACTAATGTTTCTATTTACAGCCCGAGAGTGAACTGCCTTTTAAATATCTGCAAGGTTAACCTAAAAATACAGGTTAGTGATTAATAAGTATGTTTTATAATATCAGTAGCATGCATTAATATTCTACAAGGTCACATTACGCCTGAATCGTTTGTCATTTTCCAGCGACTTTAGAGATGCATGGAGGAGCTTACAGGCATAATGAACAGAAGATGAAAAACATCTTCATAGGATTTGTTTTTCATTACATTTAAAGGAATCGTCTCCAAATATCTTCAGGGTGATTTCATTTTAGCAAAGTAATAACTGAATAAAAACATATATTCACATTTGAAATGATAGATATTTTTAAATTAAATTATATACATATTTTCCCCAGGATTTTAAGATACTGTGAAAATGGTATTCAGAATGAACCGCCAACTTATCCAGCCCTTCCAGCTGCAACCCATCATTGGGAAACACCCATACACACTTATTCACACACACACACACACACGCACACACACACACACACACACACATATATATATATATACAGGGTGGGCCATTTATATGGATACACCTTGATAAAATGGGAATGGTTGGTGATATTTACGTCCTGTTTGTGGCACATTGGAATATGTGAGGGGGCAAACTTTTCAAGATGGAAGGTAACCATGGTGGCCATTTTGAAGTCGCCAACTTGGATCCAACATTTTCAATAAGAAGATAAGAAGAGGGTCATGTGACACATCAAACTTGTTGGGAATTTCACAAGAAAAACAATTAACATCACTTTATTTGTTCATGAGCCCCCTCACATATACTAATGAGCCACAAACAGGACGTTAATATCACCAACCATTAAATATATTATATATATATATATATATATATATATATATATATATATATATATATATATATATATATATATATATATATATATATATATATATATGCACTAACCGGCCACTTTATTAGGTACATCTTCCTAGTTCCGGGTTGGACCCCCTTTTGCCCTCAGAACTGACCTAGTCCTTCATGGCATAGATTCAACAAGGTACTGGAAAACTTCCTCAGAGATTTTGGTCCATATTGACATGATAGCATCACGCAGTTGCTGCAGATTTGTCGGCTGCACATCCATGATGCGAATCTCCCGCTCCACCACATCTTAAAGGTGCTTTAATGGATTGAATCCTGGTGACTGCAGAAGCCATTTGAGTACAGTGAACTCACAGTCGTGTTCAGAAAACCAGTCTGAGATGATTCACGCTTTATGACATGGTGCATTATCCTGCTGGAAGTAGCCTTCAGAAGATGGGTACCCTGTGGTCATGTGGGATGGACAGGGTCAGCAACAATACTCAGGTAGGCTGTGGCATTGACATGATTCTCAGTTGGTACTAATGAGCCCAAAGTGTGCCAAAAAAGTCTCCCCCACACCATTACACCACCACCAGCAGCCTGAACCTTTGATACAAGGCAGAATTGATCCATGCTTTCATGTTGTTGATGCCTAATTCTGGCACTACCATCTGAATGTGGCAGCAGAAATCGAGACTCATCAGAACAGGCATTGTTTCTCCTATCTTCTATTGTCCAGTTTTGGTGAGCCTGTGTGAATTGTAGCTTCAGTTTCCTGTTCTTAGCTGACAGGAGTGGCACATGGTGTGGTCTTCTGCTGCTGTAGCCCATCCGCCTCAAGGTTGGACGTGTTGTGTGTTCAGAGATGCTCTTCTGCAGACCTCGGTTGTAACAAATAATAATTTGAGTTACTTTTGCCTTTCTATCAGCTGGAACCAGTCTGGCCATTCTCCTCTGACCTCATGCATCAACAAGGCATTTGTGCCCACAGAACTGCCGCTCACTGGATGTTTTCTCTTTTCAGGCCATTCTCTGTAAACCCTAGATATGGTTGTGCATGAAAATCACAGTAGATCAGCAGTCTCTGAAATACTCAGAACTGCAGCAGATCATCTTGACCGTGTCTATCATTGTTGCCATGTGATTGGCTGAAATTTGCGTTGACGAGCAGCTGGACAGGTGTACCTAATAAAGTGGCCGGGCCGGTGAGTGTGGGTTTTTTATATATATATATATATATATATATATATATATATATATATATATATATATATATATATATATATATATATATATATATATATATATATATACACACACACACACACACACACACACACACACATTACGCTTAATAAACAGCATATATGAAAACATTTTGTTATTAAATATGCCTCATGACACCTTCATGAAACTCTTCTGTCCCAGTGAAAAAGCAAAAATCCAGCCTTCTGTTTTCATTACACCCCTAATGAGTGAACTTGCCATAAATAACATTATGGACACTTTTTCGCCTTTCCTTCGGCATCTGCTGGTATTTATCACAGCTACAGCGTCGTCCATCCTAATTGCTGGTGGCCGTTTGCTCCTCGCTTTCGGACATGCACCACGGCCCTTTCAAAGTGACCAGGGGCCCAAACGGCTCATTTTAGACCTGAATGGCCTTGGTAAATCAGTCTGTGGCCCTCCGTCCTGTTTTATTTGTCCTTTTTATCCCTCTCTCCCGGCAGATGTGGAGCCTGGGGTGCCTGGTTATTTATCACTGTTACCTCTGGTGAGCTGAATGCGGTGGCCTGAGGTGTGATTGAGGACGGAGCCGCCATATAGAAGGAGACAAAGTCAGTCTGCAGCGAGACGAGTGGACAATTTAGGCAGAAAAAAAAACACACTCTTAAAGGCAGCAGATTAATCAGAGACAGCATTTAGAGATATGTGTTGATTTAAAAAGAGTTTCATACTGGCTGTGCTTGACTGAATAGTTCAGCAATAGGCATTTTTTCCTAAGATTATATTTTTATCTTACTTTAGTCTTTTTTATCTTGCATTTAAATTATTATTGGCATTGTTATTATTATTATTATTACTATTATTAAAAATGGTTTTTACTTTAAAGAACTGCAGATCTATTTATAAATAAACCCATTTGCATAATAATCTTAAAAACGCCTTAAATATAATGCATAACTTTTTCCTCCATTCATATTTGTTATGTGTATTTACTTATTTAAAGCAAATTATTATTGATTGCTAAACTATTTTTTTATATATATGCTTGCATGTATGTTTTTACTGCTTATAATAACAGACTATTGTTGTCAGGTGTGTGGACAGAACCCAGATGCAGCTCAGCAATAAAAGCTGTATTAATTAGGAACAAAAAATATGGACACAGAGCCCAGATAACAGCCAACAGGGCTGGAAAAAAACAACAAACCCATGGTAGGAAAACAGACAGGCATCAAACTACACGTAACATGAGAAACAAATCAGCACAGACAACAGCAAACTGGGAGAATAAAGGTGCGGTCACACTTGACTTTTCCTTCCATAGACTTCCATTCATACGCACGCGAATGCATCAGACCGGAAACGCAGGGTCATGCGTCGAGTTTCGCAGGTTGCTGCGGTGCAAAGTTCAAGCTTGGTGAACTCTAACCTGCGAAATCGCATCACTTGACTGCGTGAGATCAATCGAGCATCAAAACAGGACCTCTCTGGACAGAAATTAAAAACATGGAGCAATCGCTCGCTTTATTAAGCTACGGTCACACCAGAGTTTGTGTGTGCGAAATTCTGTCGTGTGGCGCTGCGAAAAGGGGCGGGATTAAACAAGATGATTAGACATTAATAAAGCGAGCGATTGCTCCATGTTTTAAATTTCTGTCCAGAGAGGTCCTGTTTTAATCCTCGATTGATCTCACGCAGTCAAGTGATGCGATTTCGCAGGTTAGAGTTCACCAAGCTTGAACTTTACACCGCAGCAACCTGCGAAACTCGACGCATGACCCTGCGTTTCCGGTCTGACGCATTCACGTGCGTATGAATGGAAGTCTATGGAAGGAAAAATCAAGTGTGACCGCACCTTTAATGTCTAATCATCTTGTTTAATCCCGCCCCTTTTCGCAGCGCCACACGACAGAATTTCGCATACACAAAGCCCAGTGTGACCGTAGCTTAAATAGAGGAGCAAACAAAGCCCAAAACGAGGAGTTCAGGTGAATAAATTAACAAAATGAACAGGTAACAAGATGGGCGGAGTCTAACTAATAGAATAAAAGACACAACACAAGCCATGTGCTAAACACAAAAAGCAGACAATTAACAGGAACAGGAATCTGACAAAAGCAAAATGGCAAACAAACAGCAAACAGACATGGAGCATGAACATCTGAATCCTGACAAAACCACAGTAGACCAGTGCCAGAATCCGAATGCCATGCACGCACACGACAAATTAGACATAAGTACACAGCTCAAGATAACTTGACGCTGTGCACTCACAACACAGAAAAAGAGTACATTCAAGCAAGCTCAAACCAATGCACTCACGAAAAGAACAAACAAGAGTGTCAGAGTTCTGTCATAAACTAAGAATTAAATAAACATAAGGCAGAACCCTGACAATTGTAGCATTTGCAATTAAATATGAAAATGATGCATGATGTATATTATTAATGTTTCCTAAAATAACTAATTTCCGATAAGAGCCGTAGATTAAATCAATGTGCATTATCAAAATAACCCCCCAGAAATATAATATAACATAATTTCTTTGTGTCACGGTACATTTGTTATTTTAGTTTTGCTTAATTTTAGTGAGGAAACTACTGTCTGGTTCTTGTATAAGGGATAAGTTGTTGCATCTTTAAATGTATTTGAATGACTAAAAAGCAGTTTAAAACGATAATCAAATCAGAAAACAGTTTCCTAAAATGGCTAATTTCTAATAAGAGCCACATATTAATTCAAAAAGCCTCATCAATTTAAAACCTCAAGTTTTTCATCGTCCACTAGAGGACGCAGTGGCGGTAATCAGGCTCCGTCAGGCGGGACAGTGTCACACCTCAGCCCGTGCAGTGAGTGTTCAGCCGCGGCAGATCACCCGTCCCGCCCCGCATCACCTCTCCTGTACTCTCCGCCAAAAATACGGTGCAGTTGCCATCTGGAAGCGATGACAGCGGATGACAGCTCGGAGGAAATACCGCCGGGCCTGAATTTATGGGAGTGACAGGCCAGGTGAGATAGCAGACCCGCAGAGATGACTGACCGGGCAGAGGGAGGGTTTTCCCGGGGACGGGGAGGGAGAGAGAGGGAGGAGCGCTGAGCCGCAGACAGCAGCGTTATAAAGAGTTATAAGGTTATAGTAACGCTCAACACAGCACCAGCATCATCATATCAAACAATTCATTAAACCTATCACAAATTCATCTCCACGCATGCCGACAGACGTCTTTAATTCAGCAGAAATCAAGACTTTCATAGCAACCGAACACCAAAAATATATATACTATTATTAAAACAAAATAAAATATTAGTATGGTCAATATATATTGGGAGTTAATCATAAACATTAATTATTAAGAAGCTACTAGACTGTAAAATCAACATCTCCATGCAGACAAATTTGTACCTTAAAGGTCCATATTAATACCTCAAGGGTACATATTAGTACCTAAAAAGTACAAAAGTGTTCCCCCTAAATTTTTTAGGTACTAATATATACGTTTAAGGTACCAATATGGACCCTTCAAGTACAAATGTGTACTTTTTAAAAAGGTACCACTTCAGTGACAGCTCGCGTACCTTTATTTCTGAGAGTGTACCATGAACACCAATAAATAAATAAATAAATAAATAAATTCAACTATGGATTCCCCAATCATCCACATGGGTTTGTTATCACAACAGACTGCAAATGATAATCCGAAGCAATATAAAATATTATTATGAGTTATGCATTAAAAGTTATGCATTATACATATATTCAAGGTGTTAAGATTATTATGCAAATGGGTTTATTTTTAAATAGATCTGCAGTACTTAAAAGTAAAAACCACAATGCAAATAAATCATTATTGAATATAATAACAATAATAATAATTAAAAAATGCAAGATAAAAAAAAAATAAAAGTAAAATAAAATTATAATCTTAGGAGAAAATGCCTAATGCTGAACTATTCAGTCAAACACAGCCAGTATGAAACTCTTTTTAAATCAACACATATCACTAAATGCTGTCTCTGATTAATCTGGCGCCTTTAAGAGTGTGTTTTTTCTGTGCTAAATTGTCCACTCGTCTTGCTGCAGACTGACTTTCTCTCCTATATGGCGGCTCCGTCCTCAATCACACCTCAGGCCACCGCATTCAGCTCACCAGAGTGATAAATAACCGTTGAACACCAACAAATAAATTAATTAATTCAACTATGGATTCCCCAATCATCCACATGGGTTCACAATAGACTAGCAAACGATAATCTGAAGCAATATAAAATATTATTATGGTTCATATGTAGATAACCCTATTATTAATTACTATTTAAGAATCTACACTGTAAAATCAACATCTGCATGCAGACAGACTTGATTAATTCAGCAGAAATCAAGACGTATAGCAACCATGGCCATCAATAGATAAGTAAATAACTAAATTCAACTATGGATTCCCCAATCATCAACATGGGTTCATTTTCACAACAGACAAGCAAATGATAATCTGAAGCAATATATTGTTTAATATGTAATAATAGTTCATCATAATTTTTAATTATTAAGAAACACTAAAATTGAACAGCGCAATTAACTGAGTTCATTTGACTTTTTTATTTTAATGAAAGTTTAATGTACTTAATAGAAACAAGTTATATGAATGCATGATTTGATTGCATTAGCCTGAATTTGAGATGCGGATTTAGTTCCCAGCATGCTTTGTGTCCAACTCAAACTAAATGTAAAGAAATAAAAGTGTTATTGTGTATTTGTTGTATGATTTAGTGTGAAGTTTACAGAGGTTTCTGTAAAAAAAACTGCAAAACTTTGGATTACAGATCCAGTTAAGTCAACAAAACTGTCTAATAGTCTAAGAAAATGTGACTATTTGTAAAATAGTTAATATTTTTAATATGTTAGTAAGAAATAAATACTTTAAATATAACAATTAAGTTAAATTATTTGATTGAATTAACGCAATGAGTGTGTGATTCAATATAGTAAATAAAAAAAATACTTAGTGTAGTCCTAAATAAATGACTATTAGTTAAATAGATGCATTCATTCATTCATTTTCTTTTCGGCTTAGTCCCTTATTAATCAGTGGTCGCCACAGCGGAATGAACCGCCAACTTATCTAGCAAATGTTTTACGCAGCGGATGCCCTTTCAGGCGCAATGTAACACTGAAAAACACCCATACACGCTATTTCACACACTATGGCCAATTTAGCTTATTTAATTCACCTATAGCGCATGTGTTTGGACTGCGGGGGAAACCAGAGCACCCATGCAAACTCCGCACAGAAATGCCAACTGACCTAGCTGGGGCTCGAACCAGTGATCTTCTTACTGTGAGGCGATCGTGCTACCCACTGCACCACCATGTCATCCATTATTTTATTGATTACTTAATAAATTATGTTGTTGTTTTCACTTGTCAAAAGTAAAAGACTTTCTGCTTTAATTTTTAAGGCTTGTAGAAACTTTTACTAAACCTAAACACACGTCTATTCTTACAGTAGGAGACAGTAATAACTGATTGAGCAGATACAGTATGACTATCCAAAACAACTTCAGTGTGTAACACTCATTCCAGTCTGACGATGCTTTCTTTAAGATGATTTACGCTAAAGTTTTCAAAACATTTAACCAGGAAGCACCCGATTCCTCAAAAAGTGATTTAATGTGCAGGAATGACATTGAAAATACCACAGCACACCGCAACAGATCAGCCATATCAAGTGCAGACATGCACACTGAAATCCTGTGCTCATTATTCACAGCTAAAGAAGCTGCCAGAAAGCTAAATTTAGAAGAGACGCTTCCGAATGACTGCAGATACAGTAGTGTCACGTAGGGTCGAGGTCAGGGTTGAGGTCGGGCCATATCAAACATTTTTGCAGCTGATCTCATTAGGTGCTCAATAACCTTATTTCACGTCAGCTGTCATCATACGCAAGACGTGGAATATGCTCCTAAAGGGATAGTTCACCCAAAAATGAAAATTTACTCAATATTTAATCTCCATCAAGTGGTTATAAATCTTTATGAGATTTGATATGAGATTTTATGAGAAGATATTTTGAAGAAGACTGTCAGAATACACCCCCTTGTGGCAGTCGCACAGAATATTCAGTGGTCATGTCCGAAATAAAGGAGTGCAAAAGCAAAAGCATTCATTCTCCGTGTTCACCATGGTTGAATGAATGAATGAATGAATGAAACTCATCATAGAGGGAATGTGGAGACAAGATTAAAAAGAATAATAATATTTTATTATTTATTAATAGTAAGTTTATTAATAAATTTATGAATAGTTTTTTTTTAATAGACTTTTTATTTTATTTTTTTAATTCTCATCTTGCGTGATCGGACCTGCTTTGACAACATTGGAATACATCACATCCGGTCGGCCGGTCGCATATGGTCTAGGTCAGGCATGGGCAAACTTGATCCTCGAGGGCCGGTGTCCCTGCAGAGTTTTGCTCCAACACTAATCAAACACACCTGAACACCCTAATTAGTGTCTTTAAGATCACTAGAAAGCTACAAGCAGGTGTGTTTGATTAGGGTTGGAGCAAAACTATGCAGGGACACCGGCCCTCCAGGATCCAGTTTGCCCATCCCTGGTCTAGGTGTACAGTTCAAGTATTGTAACGTATCCGCAGCTCAAATTGGATCCGAATTTTCCGCATACGAGATGATCAGAACGCCACGCAGCTCCCGGACTACTCTCCATTGGAAATGAATGACTTCCGGTCTGTCGCTTGCCGTGTGCAGTGGAAATGCGGCTTAAACCTGTAACTTTCATTGCAGAAAAACAGATACTATGGAAGTCAAGGATTACAGGTGTTCAACATTTTTCAAAATATCTTCTTTTGTGTTCAACCAGTTTGAAACAGGAGAAGGGTTAGAGTAAATGATGACAGAATTAAAATTTTTTGTAAAGTATGTTTTTAAGTATAGTTTTACCCACCATAATAAATTCACAATTTCAATAACATCTATTTCTATAATATATTTATCTTGATTAAAACAATACAGTAAAGAGAAGCATTAATAAAATAGATACAGTGTTTCCTCCAGGATTTTTTCCAGCTGTGGCGGCAGGCCCTTTTTAAACAGATCTACCAACTACCTGTGGCGTTATTTCAATGACAAATGTCGGAGCGCAGTATTACAAGTCAAGATCGCATTTATGTAATAGCCTACAAACATTTGAATCTCTTTGCTTGCGCGCTGATTTCCTTTGCTCCTGCACAAAACTTCTTTCACGCCTTCTCAAATATACGCTGCTGAAGCGCAGATCTTCTTGTGCACTCTGAAATAAACGCTGCTGAAGTGTGATTTAGTACGTTTATGTAACGAGTATGTCTCCAGCATTTATTAGATTTGCTAGAAATATTTATGAATGTCTCCAATAGACCTACAGAGCGGCATTAATGCATCCTGAAGTAAAGTGAAACAGCTATACATCGTGTTTGTTGGCCTCACGCATCACGCACCTGTCTAGATAAGATTAAGATTAGATTAGATAAGACTAGATAAGATTTACTTTATGCATATTTATTAAATTATAGTGGTTTTCCCAGAGTAAAGACGTTAGGGGTCATTCACATTTGACGTCTTTTGCACACGCTAGTTTGTTATTTTCCATATGCAACCGAAACAACTCTGGTGAAAACAAATTGACGCATGTGCGCAGAACACATGTCACGCTGCTCCTGATCCTGGTTGTTTACATGCACTCTGATATGCGTCAACATGAAAGTTGACAAAACTAAGTTCATATCATATGATGATGATGATGTTACTTTCACTAAGCATGGCTATGAAGCAGAAAGAGGGGATAATGAGTCAGGGAGGTAACTAAGGCTTCATAAAATTAATTCTCGGCCATGAGTCGGGTCTAAGACAACAGATAATTCTATAAAACATATATTGTTTTGTATTCTATATAATATTCATGCAAAAGTCTTAGAATATTACTCCAGTTGTGTCTTTACACTGTTTTTCAGTTACATTCAGGGTTGATTTCTGTTATTTATTTAAAATAATAGTTGTATAATAATAACAATAATAATAAACAAATTGTTATATTTTTTTAAACATAAATAAATATATTTAAATGTATTTATAATATTTTTTTAATATATGTATTAAAATGGTCTTTATATATAAAGTCAACCACATAGAGTCTTTATTTCTTGGGGGATGGGGAGGGGGTATGTTTGGGGTGGTTTCTCCTAGGGTGCCATTTAAACTAGAA
>NC_079435.1:58632789-58645289 GCF_903798145.1 Danio aesculapii | reverse complement strand
AGACCATCTCCTGTTTCCAAAATGCATCACAAACTGCTTGAGAAACTGTTCTACTGTGATAATTGGTGATGAAAATAAATGATGTTCAATAAGATGTGCTTGTGTTTACTAACTGTTTATTCAGTTAAACATGAATGTTGAAATGTAGGCATACATAAGCTCCAAACAGCGATTTTTGATGACCTTAATCCGACTAAAGTCAGAACTGAACTAAACAGAAATGGAATTAAGACATGTGGAGTATGCTGATATTAGTGGCATTATTGAAGTAAACGCCGCAATCAAACTATTACCATCATGTAGGACTTTTCACCATATTTTACAAGATCCACACACGCGGCTATCAGTAAAGGACTGTACACATACCGATCACACACACGTTGCGAAATGTGGAAGTTTTTTTTTTTTCTATTCAGTGTGCATTATTAAATTCCATAACACTCTCACCAGTCTTTACTCCTTATTTGCGTCTAACACCCCAGTTTGTCATGGGGGCATGAATGAAATGTTCAAGAGTAAAAGTGAAACTGCCGAACTGCAGTTAAAGTCACCCAAAATTACAGGAAACTCTCACATGAAAGCACGTCACGTAAAAACCTTAATTATATTAATGTCTATTAAGGCAAATACCTAGATTACAGATGTCCATGTAAGCGTAGTCAGTAGTGTATTCGAAGTAAGTGAAAGATCCAGAAGGGCATCCTGCTGATTTGATTCGGAAGGGCAGTTTTTTTTGTCAGACGGCTCACCGGTCAGGTATACATCCGCGCTAAAATATCAAGGTGAATGTCATCATAGCTTGTGTAGAATAGACCCAGCTCCCAACTCAACTTTGAGAATAGATTAACGGCGATATTTTTTTTATCACGCGATAAGAGTCTCGCGTTAACGCAGCACATTAATGCCGATAACGGCCCCACCACTAATATTTTTTTGTTCTGGAGATGCTGTTGTCCTAAAAAAAACTCATTAAAAAATATTACACATACTTTAGGAACGCTATAGCTGAACATTTTGGTGATTTTAAAACTTTTTCATACCGTGGTATACCTTGAAAACGGTTATCATCCCATGCCTACTTTGGACTGTAGGGGAAACCGGAGCACCCGGAAGAAACCCACACCAACACGGGGAGAAAATGCAAACTCCACACAGACATACCAACTGACCCAGCCGGGACTTGAACCAGCGACCTTCTTGCTGTGAGGCGACAGTGCTAACCACTGAGCCACCTTTATTTATTTATTTAATTATTTCACACACACTCATCCTCTCACCTGTGCATGTATCCTCGCTGTGCTCCTCTGAGCGTGCGCCACAGCGTCCCTGACCAGCTCATGCGCCCCCAGCAGCACCTGCTCCAGATCCAGCTCTCCGTGCATCCGTCCTGCCAGCGTCTCCAGCGAGCGCACAAACTCCCTCCAGTGGGTATCCACCTCAGCCAGGTTAGCCAGACATCCGCGCACCACATTCAGACAGTATCCCATGCAGGGTTTGCTGGAGGTCAGAGCCTGGCAGTGTGGGCAGTAGCTCATCCTCAGCAGGCCACGTCTGCACTCGCGGCTCAGCTGGATGTGATCGGTCGTATTTATAATCTCGATGCCCAAATGAAGCGCTTGGAGAAACACACGAGCAGGTAGAGAAGCATGGGCGATTCGGGACGCCAGGCGGATCGGGGCTGCTCCGAACGGTGCCAGATCTAGAGCAGACGAGCGCAGGCATTCGGCGTATGGAGGAGACAGACGGGAGTCAATCAGACGCTCGTATATTAAGGGGAAAAGAGCGTTGAAGAAGCGCTGAGAGGACTCTTCTAGACCGAGCTCAGAGCCCAGGATGAACAGAGCCACTTCTGTGAAAAACTCCCCGACCGGTGCTGATGCTGCTGGGCCGGAGAGATCACGGTAGGACTGATGGAGGATGGAGAGGGTGTGGTTCTCCGCCTGACGCACCAGAGACTCCACGGTTTCTGGAAGAAATAGTAGAGGAGGGAAACTTTTGTTAATTAAGGATTAAAGTTTTGGAAGTTTTCTAACTTAATCAAAAAATCTTGAAGAAAAAATATTCCCAGAAAATCCAGGTTCATGTAAATATGCATCAATTTGTCAAAATTAATAACGTCTAACATCTTCATTTTTTTAAAATATGAATTTATTAATATTTCGGATTTTGTTTTCTGCACGTTATTAAAGGTGCAAAGATGTCAAGGATTTCTTTTTGTCAAAATATGGGTGGAATAAAGTTCCTCAAAAATCAATAATCGATATTTTATTTGATCCTTATTATTATATTGTCATATATCTTATTTTGTTTTATTTTATATAATTAAAAAAATCATTATTTAAAATAAAATAAAATAATTTTTGTATATTTTTATTTTATGAACAGACTGTTTGATTAATTATAAGTTTATTTTAATGAGCTTTTGTTGTCTCAAAGTTTTTTTACTTAATAAAACCACATAAGAAAGTTGTTGAACTGATATTTTATTTATTCATTAGGATAAACCTCTTGAGATATACCATCCTATTTTCAAGGGGGTCCCACAATTAATCACAACCATATAAAAATAACACTAGAAGAGAAAAACAAACATAAATTAGACAACATCCAAAAAAACATACGCAAAAACACACACACACACACACTCACACACATACACACACACACACACACACACTTAGTTGGAAAAAAATTTATGATAATAATAATAATATATATGTATATATATGTATATATATATATATATATATATATATATATATATATATATATATATATATATATATACAGTTGAAGTCAGAATTATTAGCCCCCTGTTTATTATTTTCCCCAATTTTTGTTTAACGAGAAGATTTGTTAACACATTTCTAAACATAATAGTTTTAATAACTCATTTCTAATAACTGATTTATTTTATCTTTGTCATGATGACAGTAAATAATATTTGATTAGATATTAAGACACTTCTATACAGCTTAAAGTGACATTTAAAGGCTTAACTAGGTTAATTAGGTTAACTAGGCAGGTTAGGGTAATTAGGCAAGTTATTGTATAATGATGGTTTGTTCTGTAGACTATCGAAAAAATATTGCTTAAAGGAGCTAATAATATTGACCTTAAAATGGGGTTAAAAATTTTAAACTGCTTTTATTCTAGCCGAAATAAAACAAATAAGACTTTCTCCAACAGAAAAAATATTGTCAAACATACTGTGAACATTTCCTTGCTCTGTTAAACATCATTTGGGAAATATTTAAAAAAGGGGAAAAAAATCCAAAGGGGGGCTAATAATTCTGACTTCAACTGTATATATATATATATATATATATAGTGTACATGGAGATCTGAAGAGCTTCCTCAGAGAGAGAGAGAGAGATAAAAAAGCAGTGGATAACAAGATGCAGAGGGCTTGAAGATACAAGTGTGCAATGATGCCTGTGGCGCTTAAACAGCTTCATCAGTCTTCTTTATTATTCTCTATTATCTCTGTTTATGAGGCCAAAAATCATCTTTGTGTACGCTCTCCAAACACTCTGTGCTAATTTAAACTCTAAATGATGCATAAACAACTGCATATCAGAAAACATTACTATAGATATTACTCATAACTACTGTACTGTACTGTTAATAGGCTTCTACCTTCAGAATTCACTGTGTTTTTATCGTAAAACAACCATGTGACAATACTGACAACAACAACAACAACAACAACAACAATAAAAAAATAATAACTACAATAAACAAATAATGTAGTTGACAGTCTACAAACTGTTTTCTCAGCATTGCCAACATAGAAATACATTTGATATACTTTATAATAACTGCTGTATTGTTGATCAAATGAATACTGTTGGTGAGTATAAGAGACTTATTCCATAAACATTAACAAATCTTACCGACCCCAAACTTTTGAATGTTACTGTATATGTAAATAATAAATAATCCTTCAGCTTTGATGTCAGAAAATAAAGCCTATGAAACAGCATTTACAGTTTGAGAAGCAGCAGGATCTGCTGTGAGAATGTGAACACTGGCCTTCAGCATGAAGAAAGAGAAATAGCATGAACAGATGAGCATGAATGAATGAATGAATGAATGAATGAATGAACAAACAAAGAAATGCGTGAATGAATGAATCACTGCATAAATTAATGAAGAAGAAAATGCATAAATTAATGGACAAACAAATGCATAAAAAATGTATGAATGCATTAATGAATGAAAGAATGAATAAACAAATAAATGAATCCATAAATAAATGTGGAATATAACAACCAAATGAATAAAAGGACAAATTAATGTACAAATTAATGTATAAATGCATGATTGAACAAACAACTATATGAATGAATGAATGAATGAATGAATGAATGAATGAATGAACGGATCAATGCATGAGTAAATATGAAAAAGTGAATGCCTAAATGAATGAACAAATAAATGAATGCCTGCGTAAATGAATGTAATAACAAACAAATTAATGAATGAAAAAATATAAACAAATGAATGAATTAATGAACAAATGAATGAATGAATGAATGAATGAATGAATGAATGAATGAATGAATGAACGAACGAACAAAGAAATGCATGAATGAATGAATCACTGCATAAAGTAATGAAGAGAATGCATAAATTAATGGACAAACAAATGCATGAATGAATGAATGAACAAACTAATATATGAACTAATGAATTAATTAATTAATGAATGAATGAATGAATGAATGAACAAACGAATAAACGAACGAATCAATGCATGAGTAAATATGAAAAAGTGATTGCCTAAATGAATGAACAAATAAATGAATGCCTGCGTAAATGAATGTAATAACAAACAAATGAATTAATCAAAAAATACAAACAAATGAATTAATTAATACATGAATGAATGTATGAATGAATGAACGAATGAATCAGTGCATGAATAAATAAATAAATAAGTGAACGCCTAAATGAATGAACAAATAAACAAATGGCTGCATGACTTAATGTAGGAAAGAACAAACAAATGAATGAATGAAAAAATACAAACAAATGAATGATTGAATTAATTAATGAACAAATCAATGCATGAATGAATTAATTCATCGATTTATTCATTCATTCATTAAACATAACAAACAAAAAATGTATGTACAAATGAATACACAATCTAACAAATGAATGCATGAATGAATTAATTAATTATCAACCAAATGAATGAATGAAATTATGAACGAACGAACGAACGAATGAATGAATGAACGAACGAACGAATGAATGAACGAATGAATGAACGAATGAAACAAATGAATGAATGAACAAACGAACGAACGAGCGAGCGAACGAACGAACGAACGAACGAACGAACGAACGAACGAACGAACGAACGAACGAACGAACAAATGAACAAATGAATGAATGAATTAAAGATCTTGATTCAACTCCTGATGAGTGTTAGAGCTGGATTCTGATTGTAAATTTGCAGGATCCTCTACATGCTTCTTCTCAGTAATATGACTACAACAACAGCTTTGGCTCTGCTGGGTTAAATCAGGTCAGGGCTACTGAGGCCCAGTGAAGCAGAAGGGCAAAAAGAGGTCGTCTGAACACTGTGCTGTGGAGAAATGCATCTGTTAGAGAGCGAGAGCATCATGTGCAGATCATGAGTGTGTGCTGAAGGAGAGAAAGCTCAGGGGAGGGAAATGCCTGTTTTGTCGACCACTGTATAACTTCTGTACACACTAATCAGTTTTATTTTAAATATATAATGTACGGTGTATTAATTATTAATTATGATTATTATTATTTATTAATTATTAATAAGTCTAATAATAGTACTATTTATTAATAATAATAAATATACTAAATTAATATAATATTACATTTACAATATCCATGGTTTCCGCTACATTCATTCTTTCATGGCGGGGTGCCACGCTAAAATTCATCCCGCCACGGCTACATTACAGCTTCTCATTCAAAACATTCAGTCATGTTTTTTATTAATAGCGGGTAATAATCGCACCAAAACGTATTAAAAAGGTAAGTGAATTATAACAGCGCCAACTTTTCTGTAACCGACCGTAGTAGTGCTGTGCGTTATTTGTTCAACCCTTTAAGGTTACGTGCTGACTGACTGACAGGTGCGTGATGCGTGAGCACAGCAAACACGACATAAAGCCGTTTCACTTTACTTCAGGATGCATTAATGCCGCTCTGTAGGTCTATTGGACACATTCATAAATATTCCTAGCAACTCTAATAAATGTTGGAGACATACTCGTTACATAAATGCACTAAATCACATTTCAGCAGCGTTTATTTGAGAGTGCACAAGAAGATCTGCGCTTGAGAAGAGCTGCAGCGTATATTTGAGGAGGCGTGCAAGAAGTTTTGTGCAGGAGCAGAGGAAATCGGCGCACAAGCAATAAGATTCACATGTTCGTAGGCTATTATGTAAATGCGATCTCGACTTGTAATACTGCGCTCCAACATTTGTCATTGAAATAACGCCACTGGTAGTTGGTAGATCTGTTTAAAAACGGCCTGCCGCCACAGCTGGAAAAAATCCTGGAGGAAACACTAAATAAATAATAATTAATCACATAATTTATTAGAAATAATAGTTCTCATATATTCCACTATATATATATATATATATATATATATATATATATATATATATATATTATATATATATATATATATATATATATATATATATATATATATATATATAATATATATATATATATATATATATATATATATATATATATATATATATATATATATATATATATATATATATATATATATATACACACACAGTTGAAGTCAGAACTATTAGCCCTCCTGTTTATTTTTATCCCAAATTCTGTTTAACGAAGAGAAGATTTTTCATTTCTAAACATAATAGTAAAATAACAGTTCATAAAATAATAGTTTATTTTATCTTTGCCATGATAACAGTAAATAATATTTGAGTAAATATTTTTTTCAAGACACTTCTATACAGCTTAAAGTGACATTTAAAGGCTTAACTAGGTTAATTAGGTTAACTAGGCAGGTTATGGTAATTAGGCAAGTTATTGTATAATGATGTTTTGTTCTGTAGACTATCGAAAAATATATAGCTTAAAGGGGCTAATAATATTGACCTTTAAATGGTTTATAAAAAATTTAAAGCTGTTTTTATTCTAGTCGAAATAAAACAAGTAAGACTTTCTCCAGAAGAAAAAATAATATCAGAAATACTGTGAAAATTTCCTTGCTCTGTTAAACATCATTTGGGAAATATTTAAAAAAGAAAACAAAAAATTAAAGGGGGGCTAATAATTCTAACTTCAACATATTATAATAAAAAACATAATATACCTCTTTTTAAAATTAAAGTATATACATTTTCTTGTAAATATTTGTTGTTGTTGTTGTTGTTGTTGTTGTTGTTTTTTCTTTAATGTAAAAAAGAGGTATTATATTATTATTATTATTATTATTATTATTATTATTATTAATGTAAATGCAAAATAAACCTGTGTTAAAGAAATATTTATAGAAATTTTTTCAAATATGCATGTAAATAATATGTCAAATAATAAACAAATACATTTATCATAATAACATTCTCTGACCAGGTTAATATCAAAAAAGACATTATTTTTACCATCATATATTTTCAATCCACAGTATCCTATAACTAAAACAAAGATCTCTCAAGCACTGTGAGAAGCTCCAGTACAAACCGAGAGCTTGATGTGTGTAATTTCACTATCCTGATAACAGTCCACAAGCGCACTCTAGAGGCTCTCAATCCCTCGCTGTTGAATGAAGCACTAGTGAACCACACAAACAGGTCAACAGAGAGTCAACACGGCTCGAAAGCAGAGAGAGCAGAAGTGTGCTGGTGTGTGGGAGGATTAGACGCTCGGGGTCTGTATGGTCTTGGCCACTACTGAGGGTCTGACAGGGATTAGACACAGATGACTGTGGTTGAGGGAGGTCAGAGTAGATGTTTAACACACAACGCTAATGAATCCTAGAAAAACAGACTGTCTGAGCTGAAGTGTTCAGGGGTTAAAGGCGAAGTTTGTCATTTTGGCAACTAGAGGGTGTGTATTCACAACAAACAAAGGCGTTGTTTGTTTATGGCATGACTGAGTGTGGAATCATGGGAGTTGTAGTCTTCAGTATATACTATGGGATTCCTGCAGAAATCATGCTGATGGATGAGCTCAAGTAACAGTTGAATAGTTTCAGCTCAAAATGTTAAAATACTACATGAATAATACTACACGAATAACATAAACAGTGCCCTCTAGTGGATTTGTAATCTGAAACGTGCAACAAAACATACCTAGAGCAATGTACAGTGCATCCGGAAAGTATTCATAGTGCTTCACTTTTTCCATATTTATTTAATGTTACAGCCTTATTAAAAAGGATTGAATTCATTTATTTCTTTAAGATTCTACACACAATACCCCATGATGACAATTTTTGAAACTGATGCAAATTTATTTAAAAGAAAAAAACTTGAAAAATCACATGTACAGAATGTACCTGTCTATATAAGGTCCCAGGGTTGACAGTGCATGTCAAAGCACAAACCAAGCATGAAGACAAAGAATTGTCTGTAGACCTCAGAGACAGGATTGATGTGGGAAGGCTGGGGAAGGTTACAGAAATATTTCTGCTGCTCTGAAAGTTCCAGTGAGCACAGTGGCGTCCTACAGCCGTAAGTGGAAGATGTTTGGAACCACCAGGACTCTTCCTAGAGCTGGCCGGCCATCTAAGCTGAGTGATCAGCGGGAGAAGGGCCTTAGTCAGGGAGGTGATCAATAACTCGATGGTCACTCTGTCTGAGCTCCAGCGTTCTTCTGTGAAGAGAGGAGAAGCTTACAGAAGGACCACCATCTGTGCAGCAATCCACCAATCAGGCCTGTATGGTAGAGTGGCCAGACGGAAGCCACTCCCCACCTGGAATTTGCCAAAAGGCATCTGAAGGACTCTCAGACCATAAGAAACCAAATCCTCTGGTCTGATGAGACTAAAATTGAACTCTTTGGAGTGAATGCCAGGCGTTACATTTGGAGAAAACCAGGCACCGCTCATCACCAGGCTATACCATCCCTACAGTGTAGCATGGTGGTGGCAGCATCACACTGTGGGGATGTTTTTCAGCAGCAGGAACTGGAAGACTAGTCAGGATAGAGGGAAAGATGAATGTACAGAGACATCCTGAATGAAAACCTGCTTCAGAGTGCTCTTTACCTCAGTCTGGGGCGACGGTTCATCTTCCAGCAGGACAATGACCCAAAGCACGCCGCCAAAATATCAATGGAGGGGCTTCACAACGGCTCGGTGAATGTCCTTGAGTGGCCCAGCCAGGGCCCAGACCTAAATCCTATTGAACAACTCTGGAGAGATCTGAAAATGGCTGTACACCGTCGCCTCCCATCCAACCTGATAGAGCTTGAGAGGTACTGCAAAGAGGAATGGGCAAAAATTCCCAAAGACAGGTGTGCCAAGCTTGTAGCATCATATTCAAAAAGACTTGAGGCTGTAATCACTGCTAAAGGTGCAACAAAAAAGTATTGAGCAAAGGCTGTGATTACTGATGTACCTGTGATTTTTCAGCTTTGTTTCTTTTTAATAAATTTGCAACAATTTCAAAAACTCTTTTTCACCTTGTCATTATGGGGGATTGTGTGTCGAATTTTAAGGAAATAAATGAGTTTAATTATATTTTATAAGGCTGTAACATAAAAATGTAATGTATGCACTGTATTTTAGGTTTGGCTCATATGTAGGCTGTTATTTGTTATGTGTATTAGCTCAATGTTTCTGAACGGTCAAGCTGTGATATAAACAAAATGCTATTGGCTACTTTTTTAAAAAGGGGAGGAGCTACTCCACATGCCCCGCCCTGTCCTTGTGTTCCAGTTGGAATTACACCACACATCAAACAAAGCTGCGCATTTTAAGGCGCTTCAGGAGTTAAACAGAAGATCAGTGTGTTCAAGTCAGTGGACATTTGTCTCATTTAGTGGCTCATTACACACTGTAGTCAAGGAGAAGAAAATTCATGGTCACGGTGACTGGATATTTCCAAGAAATGCACTGTGCTGGTGGTTAATCCAGAGACTAAACCTCAAACAGCCACTCTTAAAAAGGGCCACAGTTTCCCACACTCCTGTCCAATGACTTTCTAAGAGCAGTCCAGTCATTTTTGAGACTCTGAACCAGATTTTTGGTTCATTTATATGTATTCATTAATTTGGATTCCCCTTTTTGTTAGAATAAATATTTAAATCAATGAATAATTTTCAGGACCAAATTAGCATTTTTAATTTCAGTGCTTCCCACTGGTAGCCGGATTGAAACACACCTTTTACCCATGACCAAAAAGTCATTTTTAACAATATTTGTATTTATTATACATAATTTCTTTTCAATTAATGTTTAATTTTTATTTTTTTTTTAAAGACTGTTGAAATAAAAAAAATAATGCACTTTTGCTTTACTTTTATTCTATTCAGGACTGATGTGCACCCAGGTAAAATCTGCTGCTGACATTTTGTACAGTATTGGCAAAGCATGTTCATTCATTCATTTTCTTTTCAGCTTAGTCCCTTTATTCATCACGGGTCGCAACAGTGGAATGAACCGCCAACTTATTAAGCATATGTTTTATGCAGCGGATACCCTTCCAGCCGCAACCCAGTACTGGGAAACATCCATACACACTCATTCACACACATACACTAAGGACAATTTAGCCTACCCAATTCACCCATGCCAACATGGGGAGAGCATGCAAACTCCACACAGAAATGTCAACAGAACCAGTCGAGGCTCGAACCAGCGACCTTCTTGCTGTGAGGCGATCGTGCTACTCACTGCGCCACCGTAACGCCCCAGAGCATGTTAGATATGCATAAAAAAGTAATATATCAACATCAAAAAAAAAAAAAAAAAAAAAAAAAATATATATATATATATATATATATATATATATATATATATATATATATATATATATATATATATATATATATATATATATATATATATATATATACAGAGCAAATGAGAAATAAATGACATAAAGAAACAAAAACAATTTAAAATATCTAAAAAGGTATAATAATTACAAGAATAAAATTTAAATATGACAAATGAGTTAATTAACCATTTCTAACAGTTTAGATGCAATTTCATCCTCTCTAAGTAAATAGAAAAGTTTATCAGAGTCGTTCAAATTCATTCATTCATTCAATTTTATTTCGGCTTAGTCCCTTTATTAATCTGGAGTCGCCAAAGTGGAATGAACCACCAACTTATCCAGCATATGTTTTACGCAGCGGATGCCCTTCCAGCTGCAACCCATCACTGGGAAACATCCATACACACTCATGCTCTACGGACAATTTAGCCTGTTCAATTCACCTATACCACGTTTTTTGGACTTGTGGGGGAAACCGGAGCACCCAGAGAAAACCTACGCCAACACGGAGAGAACATGCAAACTCCACACAGAAATGCCAACTGACCCAGCTGGGACTCAAAACTTTTTGCTGTAAGGTGATTGTGTTACCCACTGCGCCACCATGCTGACCTGAGTCGTTCGGTTAAAAGTCTTGCGGCTGTGCACGTACTGTCAGCTGCAAAGCCAAGCGAAAGTACATTAAATTAAACACACATTAAATATATATACACATTAAAGTAATTTCAAAATACATTAACAAATTGTAAAGGATTTGTGTAAAAATTATTAAATAATACTTAAATAATTGCAAATTGAAAAACTTTTCAGACTTTTTCAGGTTTTCAAATCACAAAGGTTTCCATTACTATGTCTATTCCATGGCACACACCCAAAAGCCATGCTCCTTTGTATCCAGCGCATTATTTGATGAATGATTCAGTTCAATTCAAGTTTTTTGTATGGAGCTTTTCACAACAATCATCTTTCCAAAGCAGCTTTACAAAAGGTGCACATTATGACTACATTACAGTTTGATCCGCCTAACAGGAGGATATGTTGATAATAATCCTCCTCTTGATCTGTGCTTCTCTTCCCCGAGGCGAGCGCTCTTCATCAGGCCAGCAGCAGGAGAACTGAAGCTCACACTCACACACTGAACACTGGCCCTGAAGCCTGGCCCTCGGCTCCAGCATTTCTGCTGATGTCTCCATGAGGGACGCCTGAGGAAACCCCTGAAGACTACGGATTCAGCTCAAAATCTTCTTTAAAGGTGCCCTATAAAGAAAATCTGGGTATACCTAGGCATAGACGAATAATAAATGGCCATACCATGAGCCTCGGACAGCATTGTTTCCTCATGTAAATTTCACGAGTGTAAAACCCTGGTGGATGAAAGGCCAATCAGAATACAAAGCAGACTGCTGCGTGACTCACGGGCCACATCATCATCATTACCATGTACTTCAGGTCACGTTTTACGTCACCTGGACCCAAGGGTGCCACTTGGGAAGTGGGGGGGGGGGGG
>NC_079435.1:58614053-58632689 GCF_903798145.1 Danio aesculapii | reverse complement strand
GGAACATTTGATTAAAACAAAACACTGCATGATTATTTTTTTTTAAAAAGAAGAAGAATTTAAATATAAAACATATTTTTTTATTTAAATTTGTATTTTATTATTATTATTTTAATTATTATTATTTACACTGTAAAACCCGATAAGTAAAGTTAACTCAAACTGTTTGAGGAAACCGATTGCGGCAAACCATTTAAGTTTTGAAACAAAATGGTTTGAGTACTGTAACCTTATATTGTGTCACATACACATATATATCATTTGTGTTGATATCAACAAACTTTTAGAGTATTGGTAACTTAAACATTTTAACTTCAGTCATCAAATCACTATTAGTTCAATTAACTTAACGAATAATTCCATTTAATTAACGAATTAAGTCCAAACAACTCTATAGCTGCTCAAAAGGTTTGGTATTCCTTAGAGCATTAGAGTTAACACAAAAAATATAATTAATTAATCCATAACTCATTTGATTAGGGTTCTGATAAATATAATCAGTTTCTGAGTTGCCATAACTCTTTTTCATTGAGTCAAAGTAACTTGTTTTAAATTTACAAGTTAAACTAACTTATTTAATTTAGCAATTTTCACTGTTAGGTTTTACAGTGTATTCATATTTATTTTAAATCATTCTCATTTCAAATACTGTATTTAAAACGATTACTTTATTTACTGATGTATTAACTATTCTATTAAATACCCATATACATTAAATTAAATTAATGAAATAAAAAATATAAAATAATTCTTTAATCATTTTAAATATTTAAACAATATATTTGTAGAAAAAGTTGAAGATTTTTACACTTTAAATCGTGTTTGATTAGTTTAAAATGTTTAAATAGATTTAAACATACATATAAATATTGTATTATTATAATATTTAAATATTTTAATGAAAATGTGTCCACCAGGGGGTGCTGTATGTGTTTGCGTATGTAATGAATATGGTTGTTTAGCAGTTTGTGCAGTGGAAAACACCTGAACAAATCCCTATCCCATATTTGAAAAACTCATAATGATCCCGTCATGGATTATTCATTCATTCATTTTCTTTTCGGCTTATCACAGCGGAATGAACCACTAACTATTCCAGCATATATTTTACGCAGTGGATGCCCTTCCAGCCGCAACCCAACACTGGGAAACATCCATACGCACTCATACACTATGGCTAATTTAGCTAATTCAATCCTGTAGCACATGTGTATGGACTGTGGGGGAAACCGGAGCACCTGGAGGAAACCCAAAACGGGGAGAACATGCAAACTCCACACAGAAATACCAACTGACCCAGCTGGGGCTCGAACCATCGTCCTTCTTGCTGTGAGGTGCTAACCACGGAGCCATTTAATGTGCAACAAGAGAAAAAAATCGATGGCCTGAGGATGAGTGAATTAACAACAAATGTTTAACTATTTCTTTAAAGCAGTGTGTCTCAACCACGTTGCTGGAGGAACACCTGTTCTGCACATTTTTCATGTCTCCTTAACCAAACACAGCTGATTCAGATCATCAGCGAGACTGAAATACTTGTAATGGGTGTGATAGACAAAGGAGACATCCGAAACAAGCAATGTTGGTGGTCCTCCAGGAACATGGTTGAGAAACACTGCTTTAAACTAAAGGCTCTTGTGATGGTTTTAGTGAGTTTGCACATTAAGGTTTCAACATCCTCCAAATGAGGTGAAGTGCATAAACATTTGCCTAATGTGACTGGTTGCATATCAGAAAATATTTGTAATATTTGCAAACATAAGCTTTGAAGTGGGTTTCGTTTAAACCATGTTTACGAGAATTATTACACATTTGGTCAACCGTTCTTTAATGAAGAGCAGTGTCTCAGAAACACAAGAGCAGATAAAGTAATACTTGCGTTTTCTTAAAGGAAATAATAGAACTGCATTTCTGCACAAATCAATCATGTTTTGTTGTTTGCTTTTAAACTAAACTAGGGATTTTTGACTTCAAGAAATCTGACATGCACCTGATTACCGAAACTTAATTTGCTCAATTTAATTCAATTTAGATAAACGATCAGTAATTAAACTACTTAAAAGAAAATCCAGTAATAATAGTGTGTGTGGTAATTAAATTAGGCTAATGAATGCATTACAGAAATGCTGTATTGAAGACATTAAGACATTTCATGTAACTCTAGTTAACTAAAACCACATACATAACGCTGAAACCGATTTAGTTCTTGATAAATTAAGATATTTATCTATGCATTCATTCATCCATCCCATCCATTGATTCATTTGTTCATTCATTCATATTTCCATCCATCCATCCATCCATCCATCCATTCATTTAATACATTCTCTTATTCATTAATTCCATCCATCCATCCACCCATCCATCCAACCATTCATTCATTCATTCCATCCATCTATTAATTCATCCTTCCCATACATCCATATGTCTGCCCATGTGTCCGTCTGTCAATCCAATCCATCTATTCATTTATTAATTAAACCATTCGTTCATTAATTAAACCATTCATTCATTCATTCTCCATTTATTCATTCCATCCATCTATTAATTCATCCCTCCCATCCATCCATTCATTTAATCCATTTTTATTCATTAATTCCATCCATCCATCCATCCATCCATCCATCCATCCATTCATTCATTCATTTATTCATTCATTCACTCCATCCATCTATTAATTCATCCTTCCTATACATCCATTCATCCATCCATCCATCCATATGTCTGCCCATGTGTCCGCCTGTCAATCCAATCCATCTATTCATTCATTAATTAAACCATTCGTTCATTCATTCATTTATTCATTCCATCCATCTATTAATTCATCCTTGCCATCCATCCATCCACCCATCTATCCATCTGTATGTCTGTCCATGTGTCTGTCCTTCCATCCCATCCATCCTTTCATTGATTAATTAAATCATTCATTCATTCATTCATTCCTCCATCCTTCATTCATTCATTCATTTATCATCCTATCCAATGATTCACCCATACACGCGTTCATCCATCCATCCAATCATCTGTCCGTCCATCTATCCCATCCATCAATCTATCTATCCATCTGTATATTCATCCATCTATTTATCCATCCATGCATCCATACATTCATTCATTCAATCCATCCATCCATCTAGTCATTCACCCATCCATCCATTCGTCCACTCATTCACTCATTCATTCGATAATTCATTCATTCATTGACCCATCCATACGTCCATTTATCCATCCATCCATCCATCCTTCCATCCATCCATTTAACCATCAATTCATCCATCCATTCATCCAATCGTTCCTCCCTCCATACATCTATACATTCATTGACCAATGCATCCATCCATCCATTCATCCCTCTGTCTATCCATCCATCCATCCATCCATCCCTTCATTCATTCAACCATCAATCCATCCATCCAACCAATCACCCACTCATCCACCCATCCATCCATCAGTCCTTCTATCCATCCATCCATTCCATCATTCAACTATCCATCCAATCATTCACTTATCCATCAATCCATCCATCCAACCAATCACCCACTCATCCACCCATCCATCCATCAGTCCTTCTATCCATCCATCCATTCCATCATTCAACTATCCATCCAATCATTCACTTATCCATCCATCCATCCATCCCTCCATCCACTCATTTGTAGAAATACTGTAGGTGTATGTATTTCCTCCTGATAATATGTAAATGACAGTACATTAAATGAAATGAAAAGAAAACAAGAAACACTACCTGTCAGTCTGTTGTAAAGCCAGAAAGGTGGTGTTGCTATAATGTTTAAAGGGGGAAGAAGAGTTAAAGCAGTGAATTAGTCTGATACTGAACTGACGGAGGGGAATTCACAGCTATCAATAGGCTGATTGTGCACCGATACGCCTGTGAAATTCGATCAGCGAGACTGGCCTCGTGCGACAGCTTCATTTCTGACAACTTCTGCTTACAGAGGCACTGCTGGAGAAAATAACTGCATTGTCAAAACATGTCTGAAAAATGAAAATCTCCCCCATGTGAAGAGCATTGCTCACAGATATCAAAGCAAAGTCTCCGCATAAATCTGCTTTACACACATTATTCATGTTATGTTCTCAGCAGTAGGACATCACACACTGCTATACTCTACATTGTATTGTTTAGTTTACATTAGGAAGTTCAAATCAGATAAAATAAAATAAAATAAAATAAAATAAAATAAAATAAAATAAAATAAAATTGAAAAAGATTTTAATGTTTTTATATAAAATTAAATAAAAATTTAAATGAAAATTTAATTAAAAAAGTAAATAAATAAATAATTAAATAATTTTTTAATTAATTAATTAAATGTAAAAAAAATGTAAACAAAATTCACTTTAATTCAATTTAAAAATAATATAACCAACAAAATCATTAAAAATACAAAAATTTAAATAAAACATTTAATGAAAATTAAACAGAATTTTTTTAAAATAAACAATAAAATAATTAACAAATAATAAAAAAATTAAATAAAAAACAAAAATAAGAAATTACTAAATAAGAAAATAAATGAAAAAATATATATTATAGTTTTATATTATATATTATAGTATTATATATTATATATATTAATTAATTACAGTAATAAATATAAATAAAACATACAAGATATTGTTTTATAAGATACTAAAATGCATAATATAATATAATATAATATAATATAATATAATATAATATAATATAATATAATATAATATAATATAATATAATATAATATAATAGTTAAATTGCTCAAAATACAACATATATTGCAATTTTATAATAAAACAATATTAAATATTAAATATATATATATATATATATATATATATATATATATATATATATATATAAAATAGCCAAGAATTACCATTTAACGTCATCCTTATTATACATGCTGATGCAATAAACCTGTATTTTGAACAAATATCACTCCATACCTGTGCATTATTTTATCAAAACTACAGCATATACTGTGTTTGGAGATGATAGTTATAAAATATTGACTGTCTCCGAAACTCAGACGACGTGACTCACTTGGTGACTCATTCAAACCGCACACACAAATACGCAGTGTTGTGGTCCACAAGTATATGATACAAACAGAGAAATGTGGACTCATAGAAACAGCTCTGCCCAGACATGAAGAGTATTCACCGTCATATTCCCAAAACCTCCAGCTCTTTCTGCTTTAGGGATGAGTATCGATTCAGACTTTTTAATAAACATCATTTGGGAAATACTTGAAACAGAAAAAGGTTAATAATAATTGACTTCATCTCTCGCTATCTATCTATCTATCTATCTATCTATCTATCATTCTGTCTGTCTGTCGTTCTGTCTGTCTATCTATCTATCTATCTATCTATCTATCTATCTATCTATCTATCTATTTATATATTTATATATATATATTTACTCTGCTTGTCTCCAAATCTAGGAGCCATGAGACAATGGTGTCTGTTCTGCTTCTCTCCAGCAGACGCGCCGCCTGTCACAACAGCACCTCAGCCGTGCCAATCACCACATCCATTTAAAGACATCCGTGTGATCCACGCTCGTCCCGGGACGCTTTAATCCGCTCTGAAAGGGCCCCGAGCTCCAGCAGAGGCCCCTCATTGTTCACCCCTTCAAAGCGTCTCTTGTCCACCTGGCCATCTTGGACATTCAGAAGCATAAAGATGACTCTTACTGGCTGGATTCAGCTCAAATCAACGCTTTCAGAGCCGCAGAAAAGCCGGCGGTGGCAGGAGAGACTGAATGAAGACACGCACATACTGTGTGTGAACCAGCCAACGAATACACAGTCACAGATTACAGAGAAACAATGCAAATCCAGACTGAAGGGGACATATATTTGCTTTTGCATATGAAGAGTACGCTTCAGAATTAAAGACACACACAGGTCTGTTTTTATCAACATAGGCTCATTCTGAAAATGTAGCCCAATATACATTTCTGGAGATCGTGAATTATGGATCCAGCAGTACGTATGGCTGCATGAACGCTACGGGGTGGTATGATGCCGTTCCTTTTCGCGCTTACCAGCTGACCGCTTACCTCCGACCAGTTTGTCCAGTTAGCTCACAATGTACATTTGTGGACTTGAGACGCAGTGAGACGATGACCACAATGACCGGGTTCGAGTCTGGCGAAAAACGGTTGCAGAAAGCAGGTAAGAGAAAAACAAAAAAAAATTAAATAAAATAAACAAGTAAATAACAGGGTGAGAATGTGGTAAAACATGGTACAAATCAGACGAGGGCTTTTCTTTTTCTGAATTGCATTTTAAATGTGTTGGTTGGGTTTAGGGAAGTGGGTGGGCGCAGGTCAATCTGAGCTTTTTAAAATATTTGTTGGGTTTAGGGAAGGAGGAGGGTGGGTCAGTCGATCGGTCAGTCGATCGGTCAGTCAGTCAGTCAGTCATTCAGTCAGTCGACAGGATTATAATAATATAATGTAATGTAATGTAATGTAATATAATACAATTTAATGCAAAATATTTAAAATATGTAATGTACAAAATAACATGAAATACTTTATGCATTTGAAAAATTAAAACATAAATAATTGTCATTTAAACATTTCCTATATACATAAAATAAAGTAATAGCTTCATTTTAGTAATAATTTTATTTTAGGTGATGAAGCTAATAATGTGAATGTCAATGTTAAATCAAATAAGGTGAATATAAAATACAATCCAGCATATCATTTAATGTAAAACTTATTATTAACTTATTATTGACGATTAAATAATCATAATTATAAATATGAGCTTGTTGTATATGAAATGATAAAAAAATCTTAATACATCTAAAGTCTAAAATTGTTGGAAATTGTTGTTTCTATATATATATATATATATATATATATATATATATATATATATATATATATATATATATATATATATATATATATATATATATATATATATATATATATAAGGCAATATTGTATTTATTATTATTATTGTTATTATTATTATTATTATTATTATTATTATTATTATTATTATTACGTTCGCTTGCAGAATGTATTTTGGGTATTTGTGTACGCGTTTGTATGTGGGTGTGTCGTTTCATGCGTGTGTTACAGGTACAAACGGCATTGGAGGATCTGCATTTCGTGCTGATGACGTTGGCTGCTGATGCTGGGTTTGCGCCACCAATCGCTAGGCCCACACGGAATATGCACGCACAGAATTCTGCAGATTTCCGCAGATTTTTAGCCCATCATTAATTCTGTTTATTGACTTGTGTAAATGTGTAAATCCATATTTATTGACTTTTTAAATTAATTACAGTAATATTATTGACTAATATGAAAATGTTCATCTGACAAATGCAGTTTGTACAGTAATATTTTCTGTCTTTTAGTAGAGATATTATATGAGATACTTGCTTTGTTTACCAAATAAAGTGGATCTAATTGGATTTGCATTTTAAACATTAAATAAAAGTTTAAACGATATTATTTTTAAATTTAATTCAATTTAATTAAATTATTTTCTTTTATATTTGTATTTATTTTTTTATTTATTTTTATGTTATTTTTTGTGTATTTTTTATTCATTTTATTTATATTGTTTTATTATTTTATTTTATTAAATTTAATTATATTGTTTTATTATTTTATTTTATTAAATTTAATTATATTGTTTTATTTTTTGATTTTATTAAATTTAATTATATTGTTTTATTATTTTATTTTATTAAATTTAATTATATTGTTTTATTATTTTATTTTATTTTATTAAATTTAATTATATTGTTATTTTATTTTATTTTATTTTATTTTATTTTATTTTATTTTATTTTATTTTATTTTATTTTATTTATTTATTTTATTTTATTTTATTTTATTTTATTTGCACAAAGCCATTACAGCCATGTGAACCAAACCAAACCTAATTTATTAGCACTAGTGTCTTTATCATATCGATCTGCCCACTGTTTAATAAATACTATATGCTCTTATTCTTGCAGTTTTTGCTTGTTTAAATGTGATTAATGACCCAATGCAGATGTTTAAAGCCCGGGTCAGAGACACTCGATCCAGACAAATGTGATTAAGAGAATCTTTCAGGTGAGACCTAAGCTCAATTCATCAGAAACGGCATCATTGTAGCAGCGTTCACAAGGACAAAATCAGGACGTATAACAATCTGACAGCAGTAGTCGAGCAGAATTCAATTAGCTTAACCTACTTAAGCCAAGAGGAGAAACAGACAAGCACAGATAAACTATTTAAAGGCAAAGAGGAGAAGGGTTTCGCTCGAGGTAAATGACAACAGTGTCACAATCTGAACGCTGGACAAATAAAGGTCAAAGGGAAGAGATAGTGCTGGCTGTATATGGATCTGTTGAGAATAAAAACTGATTTTTGGCCTTTTAAGCAACAGTTTAAGATCTAAAAGCGTAGTGCAGCTTTAGAGAGTCAAGACAAAATCAAATCTGAGACAATGTTTATATTATTTAATAACTTATCATGGCATAGTGTATATGGAATATAAAGATATATTTATATATATATATATATATATTTGTTTTAATCAAGAAGAATGCCTTAACAATACTGGACCCCACTGAAATGCTAGTAAAAAATAAAATAAAATAAAATAAAATAAAATAAAATAAAATAAAATAAAATAAAATAAAATAAAATAAAATTGGGAATTACTAAATAATTGACATCAGAATTTACTTTTAAATAAAAAACAACATTACAACTTTTAAATAAACAATTTTACTACAGTAAAAATAAATAAAATTAAATAAAAATAAAAAACTAAATTAAAAAAATAAATGAAATTAAATTAAATCAAAATATAAAATAATAAATTAAATAAAATAAATAAAATAAAATAATAAAATGTAATTAAATTACATTAAAAAATAAAATAAATTTAAATTTAAAAATAAAAAACATTGGGAATTACAAAATAATTGGCATCTGAATTTACTTTCAAATAAAAAAAATTTTACAATTTTTAAATAAACAATTTTCTCACAGTAAAAATAAAATAAAATAAATAAAAACAATAATAAAAAAATAAAATAAAATAAAATAAAATAAAATAAAATAAAATAAAATAAAATAAAATAAAATAAAATAAAATAAAATAAAATTAAACTGGGAAATACAAAATAATTTACATCAGAATTTACTTTTAAATTAAAGAAAATAATATTACAACTTAAAAAACAAATGTATTACAGTAAAAATAAAATAAACTAAATAAAAACAAAACAATAAATTAAAATAAATGCATTAAAATAAAAAATAAATGCAAATAAAGAACATTTTACAGCAAAGTTAAATTCAATAAATGCAAATAAAACAATAAATATATTTAAATAAACAATATATTATTACAAAAATAAAATAAAATCTAAAAATTGTAAAAAAAAAAAACCTTACAACATTTAAATAAAATATAATTACAGTAAAATAAATAAATAAAAATAGTACAAATAAAATCAAAAATTAAAATAAAATAAAAATTACAAAATAAATTGCATCAGAATTTAAACTACATTCATCTGTGCTCATAATAGCAATAACACAAAATAACAAAATGTACTGTGAACTTGACCTGCAGCATCCAAATCAAATCAGCTTCCTAAGAGAATATTATATATGTTCATATTCTAATCTGCCATAAATCAGTCAAAATGGCTTATGAGCATAAATTAATGTTACTTTAAAAAAACACAGCTTTCAGACCTCATCTCACCCAAAATAGCTTCCAGTACAAGAGCAGCTTTCCGATATGTCCAGCAAAAGTCTTTTTCTTCACACAGAAGGAGTGTATCACTGCTACCGAGCGGTTAGTGTGTCTTTTTCAGGGTTTTGTTGATTTTGGAGACGGCTTAGTGGAAAAAGGAAAGCTTGAGCAAACATCTCCATTATCACCCGCTTTAGAGCAGCAGCTCCTGCCGTCCAAACAAAACACACACGAGACTGAAGAACATGAGCAAACGCAAATACCTGAGCCCACAGAAATGAGGAAAACTACACATTATCACACACACATTATTGGACGAACCCTATTTAACTCACACTTCAGACAGATGTTCTAATTTCCTCTGGACAAATATGTTATATGCAACATTAATATTGAGAATTGTGATAACGAAATTCCTTACGATATAACATTAATGCTGTTTTTATTAGCTAGGTTTTTTTATACAACAGTTCTGTCTGGTTCTCGAATCTGATTGGCTGATAGCCGTGCAATATTCTGCAATATCAGCACTCGTACAGCCTCTTCACCCTTCTGTATTACTCCGCACACATAGAGTGACAGCAGATTAATAAACGCACTACAGTTTGACAAATATTGCAGCTGTTGGACAACATAATGTACTTTAGAGGCTTTTTAAGGTGAGAATGTAGATGTTCAGATTGCAACTATGCAGTTTATTTATAAGGATAGTGCCTATTTTAAATATTTATCATTTAGGAGATTCAACGTCATCATCTATGAGCCTGTCATACTGAGCAGAGTAAAGATGGTTGACGATGCGCCACAAGATGGCGACAGATACTGCATAATAAGCCCTTAGAGGAGAAAAACTCAGCGTAGTTTCTAACTACAGCTGATCAAATCATTATAAAATCAGGTAAGTGACATTCTAAGTCGATCTCTCTCTTTTGTATGTTATAGTGCAGTATTTATACTATAGTAATCTGGTAGTGTTTGGGTTGCTTTGGCTTTTTTGGGGTTAATTATTGTGATCTCATGATTGCGGAAATACTGGGAAATCTCTGTAGACTGATGGCATTTCATGCTGTTCAGCCTTAAAATCTTAAAATGTCAGCAAAATCACCTGTTTTGTCATCAAATGAGATATTAAGCTAGAGAATCATTCAAATACTAGCTCTACTAGCTCTAAAGTGATGTTGGAGAATGAGCAGTGGTTTCTGCTGTTCTTACGTCAGCTGCAGATGTGAATGAATGGCGGAAGAAAGTAGTTCCTAATACAAAAGGATTTCTGAGACTCTCCATGTTTGATTTTCTTTTTATAAACATGATTATGCCGCCAAACTGTTGTATAAATGCCATATCACACTCGTAGCAGTGCAATATGGCTGTATATTGTCACTGGTAGGACACTAAGGCACTCGGCCTACAGCCTCAAGCCAATGCACGCCTGCCACCAGGGCTGATATACAGCCAAATTGCACTGCTATGAGTGTGATATTGCTCATATATCATGCTTTTTTAAATTAATATTAAGATAAACAGGTAATATATACAGTTGAAGTCAGAATTATTATTTCCTAAATGATGTAGAACAGAGCAAGGAAATGTTCACAGTATGTCTGATAATATTTTTTCTTCTGGAGAAAGTCTTATTTGTTTTATTTCGGCTAGAATAAAAGCAGTTTTTAAATTTTTTTAAATCCATTTTAAGGTCAAAATTATTAGCCCCTTTAAGCTATATGTCTGTTTGATAGTCTACAGAACAAACCATCATTATACAATAACTTGCCTAATTACCCTAACCTGCCTAGTTAACCTAGTTAAGCCTTTAAATGTCACTTTAAGCTGTATATAAGTGTCTTGAAAAATATCTAGTCAAATATTATTTACTGTCATCATGGCAAAGATCAAATAAATCAGTTATTAGAAATGAGTTATTAAAACATTAATGATGATAGTTGACTTTGTTTGTTAAATTATTTGAGTGTTGTTGAGATATTTAAATGAGTCATGTGACTGTAGTTCTCAAAAGAGACTCTAGATGCACCTGATCACTGTTACCCTGATGAAGGCAGACCCTTGCTGAAACGTGTAGGTTTTTTAAGATTTAGCCATGTGAATTAAGGCTTTTTAAATTTCCCACATTTTTCGAGTGCCTTGGATTGATTCCTGTTGTTGTTTTGATGAATCCCTTACCCAAAGAGCACCGACCAAATATTTGAGTTACCCCTGAGCGCTTTTTTGTTTGTTTTTCTGAGTTTTTAAAGCTAATATGTTTAGAAATGTGTTGAAAAAAATCTCTCAGTTAAACAGAAATTGGGGAAAAAAATAAACAGGGGGGCTAATAATTCTGCCTTCAACTGTATGTATTTTGAGTATGTATGTAAGTTGTGTATTTTGAATTTTGTAGCTTTAATTAGTTTAGTTCGGGTGTCGTATACACTGAAGATCTCGGTTTTTATTTGTATTTATTTTTGACGCCTAGCTTAGACTTTAGTTTTAAGGATTGTTTTGTTCTGTTAATTTCGTTGATTTGGCTTACACTCGTTGTCTTTGTTTAAAGTTAATTATAAATGTTTTTTTTTTTCTCTCTCCCATTTATTACTGTTACATAATTGTTTCAACTACTGAGTAAAAAGCTTAAATAGAGAATTGATTCTTGCTTCATCCTTGATCTGTCGCACACATTACACCTGTCTCACTTAAATGTTACAGCATCCCACTAAAACATCTTAAAATCGTAACAATATATACAGTTCACTGTATGTATATATGTATATATATATATATATATATATATATATATATATATATATATATATATATATATATATATATATATATATATATATATATATCCAGACTACTTCAAATGGTTCCATATCATAATTTTGCTTAATTTAGTATTTTACACGCTGCAATTCTGAAGTTGGGAGATGCTTTGCATGTTCACATCAGCTGTGGAAAAAAGTGAAGAATAATAGACTGTTGGAGTGAGGGGCGACCTGTGCTGTAAAAACAGATGACCAGGCTGAGTTTGGAGAGGCTGATTTAGTAGAGGACGCTTGTGAAAAACGCTGAAACTCTCCCCTGGCTCCAATTTGTGAATGAATGCGTCTCTCAGTAGCTTTGACCAGGACGGCTTAAATGAGTCACTGTTTAGTTAAAGAGAGAGCAGACCAACACTAAATGCCTTTTCTGTTGCCTCCAGACGTGTTTCATCACAGAAGCATAAAGAAGGTAAATCCAGGTGAGGGAAGCGGGTAAATCTGCACTTACATATGGATTCTTTTTTGCTTGTAGATATAAATGATCAGAGCAGCAGGAGATGAATGAAACAGTTTTTCTTTATTACATGACAAAAGTCTTCGATCTCAGTTGTAAGAGTACAAATAATAACTTGACATCGAGTTGATCATTTGGAGAAGTGTCAGAATGTGGATTTTTCTGCTGAATCATCTGTTGAACTGCATCCCAATCATCACAAATACTGCAGAAGATCTACTGGAACTTGCATGGAGCCAAGATTCTCACAAAAATCAGTCAAGTTTGGTAAAGGAAAAATCATGGTTTGGGGTTACACTCAGTATTGGGGATGTGCGAGAGATCGGCAGAGTGGATGATCAACATCAACAGCCTGAGGTATTACCATTAACACATTTGTGCTGCTCATTACATTACAAACCAGAGGAGAGGGCAAATTCTTCAGCAGGATAGGGCTCCTTCTCATTAAAGTTCCTGAAAGCAAATTAGGCCAAGGTGCTCCAGGATTGGTCAGCCCAGTCACCAGACATGAACATTATTGAGCATGTCTGGGGTAAGATGAAGGAGGAGGCATTGAAGATGAATCCAGATAATCTTGATGAACGCTGGGAGTCCTGCAAAAATGCTTTCTTTCCCATTCCAGATGACTTTATTAATCAGTGATTTGAGTGCAGAGATGTATGGATGCAGTCCTCCAAGCTCATGATGGAGTCAGACACAATATTCATTCTGTTTCCACTGCAGCATGACGACATATTCTATACTGGACATTATTTCTGTTCAGTGACAAGACTTTTGTCTAAGCAAAGTCAGACATTACTGTCCTAATGAAATCAGTAAAAATCAAGGCATGATCATATTTTATTTGGTAAAATAAGTGTAATCTAGAGGCCTTTACCTTTTGGTTTAGACAGTGTAGATCTATTAAAAAAAGCAGTTATTTATATGCAAAATATTTTAATGTCATTAAATTATTTCTAATACAACTATTGTCTCTGTTCTCTTGTCTATTCATACAACAGAACAATTTATTTTATTGCTTAATAAATTTTCACAACATTACTTGTTCCTTTTTATGTGCATAAACAAAAACAAATATAAATATTCCACACTAATCTACTTTCTACTTTCTAATTAACCACACACTTCTTTAATGTTTTAGTTTTTACTTGAGCCAACAACCTACTGTCGATCCAGGTATGTAAGGCATGCTATTTTTAGAGTTTTATATTAATTTATGCAAATATTTGCTGGTATATTATATATATATATATACCAGCAAATATTAGCATATATATATATATATATATATATATATATATATATATATATATATATATATATATATATATATATATAAATATACCAGCAAATATTAGCATAATATATATATATATATATATATATATATATATATATAACTGTTGTATACTTGTGGAGTAGAATGAAATTCAGAAATTATCTATTCAGAGAGACAAAGTAGTATGGGACAGCTCTAAATCAAACCATGTTCCTTTTCTGGCTTCCTCTGGTTTCATCAGTTGACACACAGGAAAAGCCTTTACTTTCGTTTACTCAAACTAAACATTAGTTACAACATTTCTTCAGATTTTCACAGTATTTTCCCATATCTGTACACTGATCCTCACTCAGTGAGCCCTTGTTTATTTGTTTGGTGTCCAAATCCTTATCTTTCCTAGAGTTACACAGCATTTAGGTCACATGGTTCAGTTTAATGGTTTCAAATTATATCTTTGCTTATTTATTCACTGTCTACAACAATAGAATCCAACCGGCTTACATTTTATTTTAATGTGTTAACATCTACTTAGACTGTAAAATGTTTCACATTGGTTAAACTAACTCAAGTTCACCAGCTGCCTTGAAAAGGTGAGTCAACTCAACTTAGAGATGTTTTTGGTTCAACTTAAGATGTTGAGTTTTAGTTAAATATGTTATGAAACTCAACATCTTAAGGTGAAACAAAGAATCCTCTAAGCTGAGTTGACTGTTGACATTTTCAAGGCAGCTGGTGAAGTTGAGTTTGTAAGTTTAACCAAGTCAAACATTTTACAGTGTACTACGTGGTTAGAACGTGGGTCAGATTTAGCGTAATTGCATGTAATTACGCATAATTAATTGTAATTACTATAGTAAATACATGAATCATTCAACAAGGATAAAATACAAATAAAAATCACTTTTAAAAAGGAGGACAGCCTTTTGCCATTGGGTCAGGAAAAAAAAATTCAGTTAATTAGCCAATAACCTTAAGAAAGAATTAAAAGAAAATCATATTTATTCAGAAATAAAAAGCACAGAGGAACCGTGGAAAATAAGATGTTAAAGTTAAAGGAATAGTTCATCCAAAACTGAAACTCTGTGATCATTTACTCCTCCTTAACTGTAAAAAAATCTTACTGCCTTTAATTGTTTAGTTGAATCAAATGAAATTTCCAAGTCATTTACATTACTTACATTAGCATTGCTTACAACTTACATTAGTTAACCTGACTAGAAATATGAAGTTAAACTTTTTTATTGGTATTTAACAAAAACATACATAGCAGTATACAATAGAGAATAAGAAAAGCTAAAGACTGTCTTAGTTTTCTTATTTTCCCACAATCCCCTCAAAATGAAATTCATCAAATTTATGAATTAAAAACAAACATATCCTCTTAGAAAGAAAAATTAAATAAAAAGTAAAATATTAATTAATTAATTAATAATAGACCAAGTTTACCAATAAAAAGAGTAAAAAAAAAGAGTAAAGAAAGGAAAAAGATGAATAAGTTATCTTTAAGTAGTCAATATTTCCTTTTTTCAGTTATTTACTGCACTGTAAATAACTATATGATCAATTAGTCCTGACAGCATATGTTTTAGATCATTGCACCTTATTAAACTAAGTTAATCATGTTCTAACTTAAGTATATCAGTTACACAACTGTTTTGAGTTATAAGTTCAATGGACTCATAAGTTTACCTTGATTCAGCTTAAAAACTCAAGGCAAGCAGGATTTGTTTACAGTGTGTGTATTAGAGCTGATATCAACAGAACAGGCTAAGCCTTTGATATAGTCTAAAACAGGAGTTCAACCTTTTAAAACAAAATTTATTTAGTTGAAAGCTGATTGACTTACACTCAAAAAACTTACTTTTGCAGTTTGTTTAATATACTTTTTTATAAGTTGTAAGTTATAAGTTATGAGTTGAACTAACACAATTCTTACATTTTTTGGGGGGGGACCACTTAATAGTTTTATGTTCAATCCACTTAAATTTGTAAAACCATTTAACTTAACTTAATGGACTTGTGTTGGGAAAGCATGAAGGAATTGTGTGAAACCAAGCATTGTTTACAGTGTATTAAAGTTAAAGTATGTCATGACATTATGTCATATCATTTGTACAGTGTTCCCTCGTCACAAATCCATCTGAATTTCTTTCTTCTGTTGAACAAAAAAGAAGATACTTTGAAAAATGATGGAAACCTGTAACCATTGGCTTCCATGGTATTTGTACTTCCTACTATGGAAGTCAAAAGGTAGGTTTATAATGTCCATGATTTCACCAAGTAGAAGATTAACACCTATGTTGATCCTGGAACAGCATTCCAATCAGCCAATCAGAATCAAGGGATATGTCTACCATTTATGTTAGGTTTAGGCTTAATCCCACTATTATTCAACAATTATCTGATTTTGGAATTAATTTACATATAATTTACATTTAATTTAATGTATGGTTGGGTTTAGGGGTAGGGAATAGGTATGAATAATAACAAAAATCAAGTTTCAGGATCAACATGTCAATCCAGAATCGCATCGTACTTGGCAAAATCATGACGTGCTTTCTAACATTTTTCTAAATATTTTCTTTCGTCTTCAACAGAAGAAACTCATAAAGGTATAAAACCACTTGAGGTAGAGTAAACAGTGAGTAAATTGTCATTTTTAGGTGAACTACCCCTTTAATAATGCCAACGCTGACCTTAATAAAATGCAGTTCCTCAAACAAAGGCATCCAAATGGCTGAAGACAGAACCCACAGAGATAGCGTGGGCATTTGTAAAGCTTCTGGCCTGATCGTGGTTCCTCAGATTGGACGCATATCAACACATTGAGCCACAGGCTGCAGAACGGCAGTAAATCAAGCCAGACTCCAGAAAAAACATTACAGCTCTAATAAAGCTCCAGAGAGCCTTCAAAGCTCGCTCAATGTTTGACTTCTGCAGTCCGCTATAAACAAAGCCAAACACACAGGTATGCTGCTCTGATCAGAGATAAAACCGTATTATCTGTGCGCTGGATCAGACGTGGAACAAAAACGTCTCTGCCTGATACAAACACAGGGAACGGCTTGTATTTTTCACTGCCAAAATATGGCTGATCGTCTTGCAAAGCAAAAACATAACAGTGCAAATGTTAATACTGGCTTTAGACTGGATAAGCTAGTGAGCAAAACAAAGAATTAAATGACCCCAGTGAGGAACAACTTCAGTTATTAAACTCTGGCATTGGAATAAGCTTGTAAACTAGTCATTGAATGCTTTATACCAGTGGTCACCAAACTTGTTCCTGGAGGGCCGGTGTCCTGCAGATTTTAGCTCCAACCCTAATCAAACACACCTGAACAAGCTAATCAAGGTGTACTTGAAACATCCAGGCAGGTGTGTTGAGCTAAGTTGGAGGTAAACCCTGCAGGGACACCAGCCCTCCAGGACCGAGATTGGTGACCCCTGCTTTATACCATTACCAGTGTAAATAGACCATTTCAATATGGCGATATCATTGGTCCATGAACAGTTCCTGCTTGTCGTCAAACTATTTCAGAGCTGTAATAAGACACGATACATAACTAATGTTAACACAGCTGTAAAAAATAGTAAAAAGTAAAAAAAATAGTAATATGTAAAGCTTTTTGGATTTTTAGAAGCTATGGAAATGAAAACAGGAAATATATTAGCACCATTGTTATTGTTTACATCCTTCAATAAATAAATGAAAAGAAAACATCATGTTTCAACTTTAAAATAACTAAATATAATGTTTCTGAATATCTGAAACAGCTCATCTACATGTTTTTCATGATTATGCAAACATCAGAGAAAGCAAACATTCTAGTTATTCTCAAACCATCTTAATCTAGCAACGGTTAACATTTAAAAGCTATAATGTCTAACTAAAACATTCAGAAAACATGAACAATATTGATATTCATTTTTTCAAGAAAAAAAAAACCATAATGGGTTATTTTCTTGAAAAAAGTTTACAGAATTTCAAAGACAACCTAGAGGTCAGGGATGGTTTCTCGTTTATTTAAAAGTGCTATTATATAATCTCTTGACGTATTGGCCAAAATAAATCAAAATGAGTAATTCTTACACTTCATTCATTCATTTTCCTTTGGCTTCAGAGTTCGCCACAGCGGAATTAACCGCCAACTATTTCAGCATATGTTGGTCAGCATTCTTCAAAATATCTTAATTTAATAAGTTAATTTATTTATGTATTTATATATTTGGTTGGTTGGTTTATTACGCTTATTGTTTGTAATTAGTTTATTATATTTTATATAATAAATTTGATAATAATAATAATAATAATAATAATAATAATAATAATAATAATAATAGTAATAATAA
>NC_079435.1:58599053-58606553 GCF_903798145.1 Danio aesculapii | reverse complement strand
AAATTAAATTAAATTAAATTAAATTAAATTAAATTAAATTATTATTCACATAATTAACTAAATTAAACTAATTATTCACATAAATAATAAAATTAAATAAAAATAATTGTTCACATAAATAATAAAACTAAATACAATTAAATTAAAATAATTATTCACGTAAATAATAAAACTAAATACAATTAAATTAAATAATTATTCACGTAAATAATAAAACTGAATACAATTAAATTAAAATAATTATTCATGTAAATAATAAAACTGAATACAATTAAATTAAAATAATTATTCATGTAAATAATAAAACTGAATACAATTAAATTAAAATAATTATTCATGTAAATAATAAAACTGAATACAATTAAATTAAAATAATTATTCATGTAAATAATAAAACTGAATACAATTAAATTAAAATAATTATTCATGTAAATAATAAAACTGAATACAATTAAATTAAAATAATTATTCATGTAAATAATAAAACTGAATACAATTAAATTAAAATAATTATTCATGTAAATAATAAAACTGAATACAATTAAATTAAAATAATTATTCATGTAAATAATAAAACTGAATACAATTAAATTAAAATAATTATTCATGTAAATAATAAAATAAAATTAAAATAATTATTCACATAAATAATTAAGTTAAATTAAAATAATTATTCACATAATAAAATAAAATACAATTAAATTAAGTAAATTATTCACATAAATATTAAGATGTAATAAAATTAAATGAAAATAATTATTCAAATAAATAATAAAATTTTAATAATACAATTAATTAATTATTTATTAATTAATTTATAAATTAATTAATTAATTAAATTAAATAAAAAATGTATCCTGTGATGCACAGTTGAATTTCAATCATTTCCAATAATTTAGTCTTAAGAATATGATCCTTCAAATATTATTTAAATATGATGAGTTTATGCCAAATATGGATTTTGTTTCATTATTAATCTCAAAAACGTTGCAGTGCTTCAGAATAGTTTTTTTTACAATAATAATAAATACAATGATTAATGATAACATTTTCTCTTTAATGAATAGTAATTCCAAAAGATGATCAACTATTTAAACACTACAAATATCATTAGTCACTGTTGATTAACTATCTGCATCCTTTGCTGAATCTTATATTACTAAAATCCCTAAAAATGTGAACTTTCTATGAACTTCTCAAAACCCTTCCCTCTGCGCCCAATGAAAGAAAACACATTGATTTAGCAACTTGAACTTCATTGTTTGTAAGTAAAACCTTCAAGAGTTTACATTTTTATACAGCAGTACAACATAAACCAAGAGGTTTTCTCATTCGCTGTAAATCCGAGCAGCTCACATTTCAGACTCCCAAACACAAGCTCTTCCTCAATTACTGACACTTCCCATGTTTGCAAGCGAGCGGTTTGTTCTGCTGCCGGAGAGTTTGCGTCCTTTGTTTGCCTGTGGTGTAATTACAGGCTCATTATGCCAAATGTCTTCAGGGACGCAGAGGAAAGGGGTTAGATAGTTGCACAAAACCATATCCTGCTTTTGAAGATGCTAAAGCCAGACACATTTGGACATAAAACCACAGGAGTAACACTGTGTTGCTATTTTCTGCCTGCCGTCCCGGTTGGGAGTTTGTTTGAGAGCCAAATCCTGAAGCAGCCATTCATGAATTTACCAAGAGAGAAGTCAAAAGTGGGAATTCCTGACAGCTTATTACACTCTGGAAACAATTGACACACAGATGAGATGCTTTTAAAGGAACCCTTTACTTTTTTTGGAAATAGGCTCTGTCGGGAGCTCTTTTAGCTTAGCTTAGCATAGATCATTGAATCAGATTAGACCATTAGCATCTTGCTCAAAAATAGGTTCTTTTTAACTAGTAGGGTTAATGATTTTAGTGTTTTTACCTTTTATTAATCCATTCAGATGATCTTCGTGTCTGTCGGGAGCACTTTTAGCTTAGCTTAGCATAAATCATTGAATTGGATTAGACCATTAGCATCTTGCTCAAAAATAGGCTCTTTTTAACTAGGATGGTTGATTTTACCATTTTTTTATCTATTTAGACAATGTCCAGGTCTGTCGGTAGCACTTTAAGCTTAGCTTAGCATAAATCATTGAATCAGATTAGACCATTAGCATCTTGGTCAAAAATAGGCTCTTTTTAACTAGTATGGTTAACGATTTTAATGTTTTTACCTTTTTTTAATCCATTCAGACAATCTTCAGGTCTGTTGGAAGCACTTTTAGCTTCACTTAGCATAAATCATTGAATTGGATTAGACCGTTAGCATCATACTCAAAAATAGGTTCTTTTTAACTAGTAGGGTTAACGATTTTAATGTTTTTATCTTTTTTTAATCCATTCAGATGATCTTCAGGTCTGTCTGGAGCACTTCTATCTTAGCTTAGCATAAATCATTGAATTGGATTAGACCATTAGCATCTTGCTCAGAAATAGGCTCTTTTTAACTAGGATGGTTGAGGGTTTTAATAGTTTTACCATTTTTTTTTATATATTCAGACAATGTCCAGGTCTGTTGGGAGCACTTTAAGCTTAGCTTAGCATAAATCATTGAATCAGATTAGACCATTAGCATCTTGGTCAAAAAACGCTCTTTTTAACTAGTATGGTTAACGATTTTAATGTTTTTACCTTTTTTTAATCCATTCAGACAATCTTCAGGTCTGTTAGAAGCACATTTAGCTTAGCTTAGCATAAATCATTGAATCGGATTAGACCGTTAGCATCTTGGTCAAAAATAGGCTCTTTTTAACTAGTATGGTTAACGATTTTAATGTTTTTACCTTTTTTTAATCCATTCAGACAATCTTCAGGTCTGTTAGAAGCACATTTAGCTTAGCTTAGCATAAATCATTGAATCGGATTAGACCGTTAGCATCTTGCTCAAAAATAGGCTTTTTTAACCACGGTTGGTTAATGGTTTTAATGCTTTTACGATTTTTTAAAATCTATTCACATGATACCTTGGTCTGTCTGGAGCACTTTTAGCTTATCTTAGTTTAGCATAGCCTAGCATAGCATAGCATAGCATAAATCATTGAATCAGATTAGACTATTAGCATCTTGACCAAAACTGGGCTCTTTTTAACTAGGATGGTTAACGGTTTTACTATTTTCTTTATCCATTCAGATGATCTATAGGTATGTTAGAAGCACTTTTGGCTTAGCTCAGCATAAATCATTGAATCGAATTAGACCATTAGCATCTTGCTCAAAAATAGGCTCTTTTTAATGGTTTTACTATTTTTTTAATCCATTCAGAAGATCTCCAGGTCTGTCGGGAGCACTTTTATCTTAGCATAAATCATTGAATCTATTAGACCATTAGCATCTTGCTCAAAAATATAGGCTCTTTTTAACCAGGATGGTTAACGGTTTTAATGTTTTCATCATTTTTTAATCCATTCAGATGATCTCCAGGTCTGTCAGGAGCACTTTACACTTTAGCTTAGCATAAAGCATTGAGTAAGATTAGACCATTAAACTTTTGTTCAAAAATAGGCTCTTTTTAAGTAGGATGGTCAAAGGTTTTAATGTTTTTACCATTTTTCACTCCATTCAGATGATCTTTGGGTATGTTGGTAGCACCTTTAGCTTAGCTTAGCTTAGCTTAGCATAAATCATTTAATCAGATTAGACCATTAACATCTTGTTCAAAAATAGGCTCTTTTTTAATCTAGGATAGTTAATGGGTTACCATTTTTGAATTCATTCAGACAATCTCCTGGTCTGTCTAGAGCACTTTTAGGGTAGCTTATATATATATATATATATACTGTATATATATACTGTATATATAAATATAAAAGTTTAGATAATTTTCCTAACACTAAAGGAACTTTATAATGATATTACGCATAGCATATGTCAATGGAGAAATTTAGACAACACAATAGCCAACACCATAACAGCACCAATGAGGCAGGTATAAATATAGTAAGGCACCATTTGATTGGTCCAATTTGGATAAACATCACCATACATTGAAACAAATGTTCGATATATTGTGCAGCCTTGGTCTTAGATGATGTAACTACAGAAGATTCAAGTTTTAAAACATGAAAGTTATCAAAAACTCTTTGTGCCAGATGCTAATGGTCTAATCCGATTTAATGATTTATGCTAAGCTAAGCTATAAGTGCTCCTGTCAGACCCATATATCGGCTCAATGGATACAAAAATAGTAAAACTCAACTATTTAACTTTAGGTGACCTGTAAATAAGCCTATTTCCAGTGTTCCTTTAGTGTTATCAGAGTGTTCCTTTAGCATCCCATTTGTTTACCTACTCAATAACAAGACAGTAGATAAACTGTTTTGCAACAAGACAGCTCTAAATGCATGGTAAATACAAGACATTTTTGAAAATAAATAATTAGGAACTTTCATAAGGCTCTCTGAACAACACAGAATGCTTATTTCTGTCGAAATCCAAGACGCCAAACTCAATTTGTCTAAATCTCTCAGTGTCTGTGCGTCTCTCTCCCTCTCTCAAAGGAAAAGAATGCTGTCTTTGCTGAAACCTGTCATTTACTACGCGGCTGCTGAAAACAGCCTGGACTCCTTCACCCCATTTGTGTCTACAGCCTCTAAATCTATGGAATCTATGGTTTCAACACACTGACACAGACAGGAAAATGCACATAAATCTCAGCCCGACAGAATCTCTGGCAGTTTATCTACTTATCCAGATAGAGAAAAATACACAAAATAACCAAGAAGACATAAATATCAATCACAATACCACAGCAGCTTCCTAGAACACCCTAGCTACTGTACACAACACTCTAGCAACTGCCTTGACAACATCAGAACTTCTTGAAACCACATTAGCAACTCCCAAGTACCATAGAATCACTCAGGAAAACATGTCAGCCAACCAGATCGTCTTTTCAATGCCCTAGAAACCAATGAGCTACAACATATCAACCACTCAGAATGCTATAGATATCACCCCAGAAAAACCCAGAAACCAGGAAACGGTGTAGAAATCACATAGTAACATCCAAGCAGCTACCCTGATAATATCCACTCAGAACTCCTTAGCAATGCCTTAACAACCATCCTAAGCACTCAAGTAACTGTGTAGCGTCCACCCAGAACTTATTGAAACCAACTATTAGACCATTAGCATCTTGCGCAAAAATAGGCTCTTTTTTTAACAAGGATGGTCAACGGTTTTACCATTATAAATCCATTCAGCCGATCTCCTGGTCTGTCTGGAGAACTTTTAGCTTAGCTTAGCATAAATCATTAAATCGGATTAGACCATTAGCATCTTGCTCAAAAATATTTTTTAATCTAGCATGGTTAACAGTTTTAATGGTTTTACCATTTTTATCCATTCAGACGATCTCTAAGTTTGTCTGGAGAACTTTTAGCCTAGCTTAGCATTATTCATTAAATCAAATTAGACCATTAACATCTTGCTTAAAAACAGGCTCTTTTTAACGAAGATGGTTAACAGTTTTACCATTTTTTAATCCATTTAGACAATATCTGGGTCAGTCAGGAGCACTTTTAGCTTAGCATAAATCATTAAATCGGATTAGACCATTAGCATCTTGCTCAAAATATTTTTTAATCTAGTATGGTTAACAGTTTTAATGGTTTTACCATTTTAATCCATTCAGACGATCTCTAAGTTTGTCTGGAGATCTTTTAGCCTAGCTTAGCATCTTTGCATTAATCATTAAATCGGATTAGACCATTAGCATCTTGCTTAAAAACACGCTCTTTTTAGCTAAGACGGTTAACAGTTTTACCATTTTTTAATCCATTCAGACAATATCTGGATCTGTCAGGAACACTTTTAGCTAAGCTTAGCATAAATAATTCAATTGGATTAGACCATTTGCACCTTGTTCAAAAATAGGCTCTTTTTAACCAGGATGGTTAATGGTTTTACCATTTTAATCCATTCAGACGATCTCTAAGTTTGTCTGGAGAACTTTTTAGCTTAGCTTAGCATAAATCATTAAATCAGATTAGACCATTAGCATCTTGCTAAAAAACAGGCTCTTTTTAACTTACATGGTTAACACTTTTACCATTTTTGAATTAAACATATAACAAACGCATGAGTGAAATATGGGGAAACAACAGGGTACTATATGCATAAAAATGAATTTAATTTGTATTAAATACAAAACAATAAGCACAAATTCTAGGAGTTTAAACATCACTCTTTAGGCTAATACTTCTTGTTTGAATATGCTAAAAATGGGTTCACATTATTTACATTAATAACATTTATTTACATATTTTAATTTTTAATATATTAAACTTTCCAATATATATTAGTGTAAACCCCAAAACAAGGTGTTTTGATTAAGTCTTAAACAACGATTAAGATTATTTTGGATAATGAAAGCATTTTTTAAAAAAGCACTTTAATCCAAAAAAAGATTGAACAAAAGGACATTCCTAAAATCAGTGAGCTACACTTTAAGTAGAAATTTACAAAGAGCGAGATACATCAATATCACTTTTAAAACTTGTGTATAAATGGCTAGACAGGAAAAATATATATATTTTATCATCATATAAATCATTTTATAATTATTTTATTACAAGTCTGTAAGACTTATTTGAGTTTACATTCAGGTTAGTCTCTAAAATATATCATTTAAGTGATTCATGGAGCTGAATACAGTAAATAGTCTGTATAAAAAAGGGTCGAAAATAAACCTGTGCAAACAATCTAGTCATTATAGCCAGATTATTTCACAACAGAAGATACTGCAGTAAAATATTTGTAGTCTTTTAATGATCATGATATATACAAGATAGAGATGGTATGAAAAGTTTATTGATTATTTAGAAATTTGTGAATGGGAATTTGTCCAATAATAAACCTGAAACACACATGGTTGTTGTCATGCGGTGAACTCGGCCAATCATGTAATATCGGTGTGGTTATCGCAGCTCCAGCACTTGCTCTTCAAATTCTGCACCTGCTGAATCAGTCGTCTGATCTTGAAGCACTGTCGCGGTACTTTGAATACCACATGTGACAGTCACATGGCGTTGGCGCAGCATCAATCCGGACAAAATCTCTAACCAGCATGCACCGCTTGAGGACAGACTTCGATCGATCTGCGCAGCTCTGCATAAAGTCGAACGCACCTAATAATACAAGTTTCTAGCACCGCAGCATCTTGTTGTCATATTTCACTTACATTGTTGGCTTATTTTATTCAACAAAATAGCATAAGCCTAGTATTTAGTGTGAGTTGGTGCTACTTTGCCTTATGGTCAGTGCAGTAAGAGACTGTATTATCATCAATAGCGTTACTTATTTAGCACAAAAGTTCGTAAACGTAAAAACGTACGACATGTTCTGCCTTTGTTTTCTTTGTTTGCTCGTTCCTGCACCCTTATTCTAGGATCTTCAGATTGGCTTTAGTCTTGACTGTACGGTTGAATGACATTTGTCCTGGGAGCCCTGCACAAATGTGGCGCTATT
>NC_079435.1:58589053-58591553 GCF_903798145.1 Danio aesculapii | reverse complement strand
CATTCTAACCACATTCTCCAGCATGTCTCCTGGGAATAGTCAATTTGTGGTATAAACGATGTAAATTCAGCCCATCACAGCACACGCTGCCACCCTCACCCCATTGTATCGTCCCACTATTGAGAACAATCAGTCAAAAACTCTCAGAAAATGCTCATGGCCACATAAGCATGGTGAGCACGGAGAGACGCTCCATCCTGCCAACAGCACTTCCTGAATCACAAAGAGGAATTAAAGCACCGCAATGCAACTTAACCAGGGGACATTGGGAAATACCAGTCATGCATATAACGTGTTTTACCAGCTCAAAGCGGTCTGTGACAGTTGAATGAGCTGACAGGCTTTGCATCTCTCACCCTTGCGGTCTAAACACCGCAGATGCACAATTTATAAAGAAAGCTTTTCCTGACTTTTGGTTTCATGTCAAGTTCTTTACAAGCTGTTGTGTTTCATACTCGAAGCAGAAGCGGGATCTGAACTGATCAAACTTTTAAAAGAAAAGACAAATAAACAAAAGAAGCAGACATTAATAAGTTAATGAATTAATAAAAACTGTCAAAACAAATAGAAAGATTATGTAAATAAATGAATCAATAAAATAAGTGTACAGTGCTGCTCAGCACATATGAGTACTCCCCTCACAAATTTAAATTCATATTTTCTAAAGGAAGCGTTACAATATTATAATTTGTGCATATACATTAGATTAGTCAGTACTGAAGCCAAATCTGGAGCTTATCTAACAAAATTAATTAATAGTCCAAAAATTAATAGTGCAAAATGATATGTTAGGGAACAATATTAAATATTATTATTAAATACAACATTTTAAAAAGAGCAAAAATCAAAAACAAAAAAATACATAAAAAATGTGTTGAAATTTTGCAGAATTTTTTTCTTTTTTGCCAAATGTTGCATGAATTTAAATGTATTATCTTTCTATTTCTAAATATGTTTGGTGACTAAAATATTATTTTAATAAATATGTCTTTTAGGGCTGGGCGATATATCGAGTTCTGGGGATATTTCGATATGATTCCCCAACGCGATGCGGGATTGTCCAATATCTTTCATATCGATATGGTTTGAGGCCACACGTGCGCATTCTGCGTGAAACAGACCACTCCAAGGTAGCATTAGCATGTGCAAATGATTGATTCACTATCTGAGTCTGTTCTAAATGAACGATTCAAATGAACGAATCATTCAAGAACGACTTATCACTGACGCGACATGGAGGAACATGCAGTGCCAGTGTCATATCGAAATCTGACTCCCCTCACCTGCAGCTGTCACAGCGATTTATCAGAAACCTTTTATTAATAATTTCTTCCGCAATTGACAGCAAGAACGATTGAAGAAGCCTTGTCAAATTGACAAGCAGCACCTGAATGTGTCAAAAGAAAAACGCCAAAATGGGACGAATTTATATTGCATTTTGAAAGTGAAACCACCTCATATTCACTGAATACAACGCCCAATTTACACGGGGTGTCAGCGTCAACGCTTCCCATTCACTTGGAATGGGTGACGTCAGGCGTTGTCGAACTGCATTGTGGATCCGTCTGTGTCGCTTCAGTGTTGTTGCTTGCTGGGTCTATCTCAACTTTTCAAGCGCCGACGGAAGCATCAGCTAAATCGCTGTATGCAAATAAACCAGCTCACACAGTAGCCGGTTGCTGACTAATTTCATTGGCTGATGCTGCTATGACAATCGCGTCGCCCCAACTTCAGACACGCCCTCTGTCAAGCGTGAAGCTGAAGCCCCATGTGAATCGGGCGTAAGCTCAGTATTCATTACACGACGGTCTCTTCTTTACATTTACACTATAACACATTTAGCTCTGCGTTCTGGTCTGTTATAATGACTGTGACTGACCCTGCTCTGTTGAAGGCTGTGGCTGATTTCTACATCTGCGGCCACATCTAATCTCTGGTCAAGTAGGACGGTGGACACATTCTTGAGGCTTACTCTGAACTACACTGACGGTGATTGGAAGCTGCGCCAAAGACGGCATATAAAACTCGTCAGTGAACTATGAGGGCAAACAATAAATAAACAAATAAATTAATTAATTAATCAATCATTAATGGTAATCGAGTTAAAATGTTCAATTAATTGAGATTTAGATTTTAGGCCAAAAAGCCCAGACCTACTGCAAAGTGTGCACACACACACGCACAAAAAAATCCCCATAACTAATTAAAACACATTAAATCGACAGCCCTAACACCAGCAAACCACCCAACATAACAAATCTGCAAGCAACTTTACAGCAAAGAAACCCAAAGTGCTGATTCAGACACTTCCAAACCATTCACTTCTGGCAATCTTCCTCCTTGACTCTAAAAGTATGCCTACTCAAATACTCTCTCAACAAGTGGCTTCCAGGTATTTTCGCTCACTCAACAGTGCAATTTCGCTCTCACTACGGAGTTCCTCTAAAGAAAAACATCTTGCTCAGAACAGACCGCTGTTTTGGGCATCACCTGCACAGCC
>NC_079435.1:58546553-58586553 GCF_903798145.1 Danio aesculapii | reverse complement strand
ATCTGAAAACAGTTGAGTGCATTGCAACCGCAACTTTTGTAAGCACTTTTCTCTCTCAACCCTGGACTAATAAGGATTTTAGGTGAAGAAAAAAGTGATTTAGTACCAAACATTCTGCATATCAGAGGACTTGTGGCCTGGAAGCAGGTGGGTAATATTTTCTAACACACACACACATATATATATATATATACAGTTTTATTATTATTTTTAACACACACACTGAGTCAAACAGCACACCTTCAGAGAGTAGGTTGCACACAACTTCAGTTGTAATTGTGCAAAGTAAACAGACTGTAACATAAAATACTAAATACACACACACACACACACACACACACACACACACGACTGTATGATTTACAATAGGGAAGTAGATGCAAATTAAAACACTAACACTAAGTCCTGGTGTAGATCATCACCTCGAGGTCTCCCAAACCAGCTCTCCAACAATCAATAAACCTCCATCAGAAATGGAGGCGTAATGAGAAAAGGATGCACATTTGTTTGGAAGAATGAACTCCTTGAGAAGCCACCGCATGATAATATGAGTTCTGTGTGAGCTCATAAAAATGGTAGCGAAGCCGCATTTCCCTGGACCACCAAAATCAAAGCAAGTGAAACAAGATGTCGCTGTAATTTCTGCTTGGTTCCTATTATAAAAAAAATAAATACACAAATAAATAAACAACCCAATAGCGGAAACCACATGAATTGTTTAAAGTCGGTAAAACTGATGAAGAGAAAGTGATTGGATGGGGAAGATTTCCAACAAACCTTCAAGCGTGACTTTTGGTATGAACTGATTTATTGGCCAACTTTTCTTAATCCACGTAATCTGTTTGTTACTCGGTCATTCATTTTCTTCAGCTTAGTCTCTTTATTCATCAGGGGTCGCCACAGCGGAATGAACCGCCAACTTATCCAGCATATGTTTTACACAGCGGATGCCCTTCTAGCTGCAACCCCATACTGGGAAACACCCATACACTCTCACATTCACACTCATGCACTAGCTAATTTAGTTTCTTCAATTCACCTATAGCACATGTTTTTGTATTGCGGTGGAAACCGGAGCACCCGGAGGGAACCCACGACAACACGGGGAGAACATGCAAACTCCACACAGACACACCAACTGACACAGCTGGGACTCGAACCAGCGATCTTCTTGCCGAGTTCATAACAACCACAACTATTAAAATTGTCAAATTGATAAGTGATCTGCAACTTTTTGGGCCAGAAATTCAAGAGACAAAACAAGATGTTGAATATCTGTACAATAAAACCCCAAATAAGGTCATATTTTAAATCTTAAATAGCAATATACAAAATTAATGTGCTAAATAAAGAAAAATAATAAGCTTATCTTTTAAACAATATGCAATGCATTCATGGTAATTACTAACCATATTTCCCTGAAGACATTTTAATTTAGATTGTTGATCATGATTGATTAATTAACAACTTTTAACCTTACCATGCTGGAATAAACCACTGTAAATAAAATAAAATAAAATAAAATAAAGTAAAATAAAGTAAAATAAAGTAAAGTAAAGTAAAGTAAAGTAAAGTAAAGTAAAATAAAATAAAATAAAATAAAATAAAATAAAATAAAATAAAATAAAATAAAATAAAATAAAATAAAATAAAATAAAATAAAATAAAAGTAAAATAAAATAAAATAAAGTAAAATAAAGTAAAATAAAGTAAAATAAAGTAAATAAAATAAAATAAAATAAAATAAAATAAAATAAAGTAAAGTAAAGTAAAGTAAAGTAAAGTAAAGTAAAATAAAATAAAATAAAATAAAATAAAATTAAATAAAATAAAATAAAATAAAATAAAAAAATAAAATAAAGTAAAGTAAAGTAAAGTAAAGTAAAATAAAATAAAATAAAAAAATAAAATAAAGTAAAGTAAAGTAAAGTAAAGTAAAGTAAAGTAAAGTAAAATAAAAGTAAAGTAAAGTAAAGTAAAGTAAAGTAAAGTAAAGTAAAGTAAAGTAAAGTAAAGTAAAATAAAATAAAGTAAAATAAAGTAAAATAAAATAAAGTAAAGAAAATTAAAAAATAAAATAAAATAAAATGAAGTAAAATAAAATAAAGTAAAGAAAATTAAATAATAAAATAAAATAAAATAAAATAAAATAAAGCTGATATAACATTTAATGATATAACAATTCTTTAAATGAAAATTAAATAATAAAATTGTCTAACAAAAGAAAAACAACATAACCAAAGACAACTGGTTTATGATCCATTAAATAATAATATCAGTTCAATTTGACCAATGCTGAAAATGCCATAATTGCATAATCAATGTGCATATCAATTGTATTGACCATTCCTATATCTCCTACACAGTCTGCAAACAGTGAGTTTTAAGCCTAAAATTCACAATATACAAAACAAAAATTATTAATTAATGTATCGCATAAAGAAAAAAGGTTATCTAGAAGACAATTTATATAAAATTCATGGAAATGAATCTCTCAAAGACTGAAATTTTTATTTAGATTGTTAATGATTTTTGATTGGGCGACGCGGTGGCGCAGTGGGTAGAAGGTCACTTGTTCGAGCCTCGGCTGGGTCAGTTGGCGTTTCTGTGTGGAGTTTGTATGTTATCCCCATGTTCACGTGGGTTTACTCCGTGCTCCGGTTTCCCCCACAGTTCAAAGACATGTGGTACAGGTGAATTAGATAGGCTAAATTGTCCCTAGTGTATGTGTGTGTGTGGGTGTTTCCTAGTGATGGGTTGTGATGAGCATCCGCTGCGTAAAACATATGCTGGATAAATTGGTGGTTCATTCCGCTGTGGCGACCCCGGATTAATAAAGGGACTAAGCCAAAAAGAAAATGAATGAATGAATGTTTGATTGAATGATTATTAATCTTACCATGCTGGAATAAACCACTTTCCAAAAACTGAAACATTTCCAGACACTCAAATGATGGAAATAAAATAAAATAAAAATTTTATATATTCCCAGTGATGGGTTGCCGCTGGAAGGGCTTCCGCTGCGTAAAACATGTGCTGGATAAGTTGGCGGTTCATTCTGCTGTGGTGACCCCAGATTAATAAAGGGACTAAGCCAAAAATAAAATGAATGAAAATTTTAAATAATAAAATAAAATAAAATAAAAATTTAAATAATAAAATAAAAAATGGAATAATAAGATACAATTATAAAATAAAACAAAATAAAATAATACCCTACAAAAAAGAGGAACAACCAAAAACATTGGTTATGATCCATTTTACTGTTAATTTCACTGACAATATCTGTCCAATCTGACAAAATCTGAAAAATAAAAGAAAAATAAAATAAGAAAATAAAAAATAATTTATATTAAAATGAAATAAAATAACAAATAAATAATCAAATAAAATAAAATAAATAAGTTGATGTTACATTTTAAAAATCTTTAAAAACTTAAAAAATAATGCCCTAAAAAAAGAATCAAAACAATCAAAAACATGGGCATGATCCATTTCATAGACAATTGCATTGATAATATCAGTTCAATCGGACCAAAACTAAAAATGTAATAACAATGTGTATATTAGGACTGCACAATGCATTGTTACAGCATCGACACTGCAATGTGTCTGTCTGCAATAGTCACATCGCAGGATATGCAATGTCAAGTTTATATGTTGGGATTATAAGAGCAAGAGCCACAATTTTGAAAACATGATAGTTGTGCAGTTTGACCATAATAGAGTGAAGGTTTATCATCTGCCTGTGTTTTTAACTTATTTACTTATTCAATGAGGATTATACAGTGTCATTTTATTCAATTTCTGTGCCTGAATACTGTTTGGTTCCCCATAAAACCATAAAGCACTGAATATTTCACTTTTATCTCTGCTCTATTGTATTTATCTATGCTTTAAATTAGTTTAATATAGTTTATGCACATTTCAGACCCATGAATAATCCCAAATCAGTCTAAATTAATAATTAATTAATCCTTTTCAAATAGAGTTATTGTAGCTAGCTGGTGAAATTGTACTGATATCACAATATATACTGCAGAAAAAACAAATACCGCAATGGCATATTTTTCCAATACCATGCAGCCATGTATATCAATTACTCATGTTGTCCATTCCTCCATCTCCTATTCAGTCATACAGCTGTGTGCTTCAAACCTTGTGTTCATCTCAGTTGTAAGACAGCAGCGTTCAGGAGTTAATAGCTGGTTAGACATCAGGAGGCTGCGACGGGTCTGTAATATGGCTCTAATCTCATAAAGCCAGTCTTGTGATTAGACACCATCACAGTCTACGCCCAACACAATGTGCTCAATGTTTTTAAGTACTATGGTAACTGCACCTGAGTTCTGTAATTCTGCCAAATGATGTGATATAAGAGGTCTGGTGTTGAGATAAAAGCAGAAGTAATGCACGAGGTCTGCTTTAATGATATAGGCTCAAATGTGAGGGAAACTCTCGCACTGATGTTGTCGAGCGGGACGAGTAAACAGAAGCGTGTCTAAACCTGCGGCTCAAATGTGAGAAATGAAACTCACAAATTAAATGCAATAAAGATGAGAAGAAAATCCGTTTTATCACTGTGAAGACATACTGAACTCGGAAAACAGATATAAACACGACAGGGGAAAACAGGTGAACTCTTTCTGTGAGATATTGAGCTGAAAGTGAAGCAGATAATCTATGGTCTGATGTAAATTCCATTTATTAGGCAAGAATTTATATTGATTATGCAAAATTATGTAAAAAATAAACAGTTAAAAATAAGTATATGTATACACAACCCCAAATCAGAAAAGGTTGGGACGGTAAGGAAAACAAATAAAAAAGAAAGTATATCCAAATATACTTTGACTTAAATTTCATTGCAGACTATATAAATACAAATTATTTCATGTTCTGTCTGGTTAACTTTATTTAATTTGTAAATACACATCCTTTCCTGTCATTCAGACCTGCAACACATTCCAAATACAGTTGGGACAGGAGCAGTTTAGGGCTAGTAATTAGGTAAACTGGTTATATAATGATGTGATCTGAAACAGGGGATGTCGACAGGAAATTGTATTTATGATCTGGTACAAAAGCAGCATCCAAGAAAGGTCTAGTACTTTAGGAGCAAAGAAGGGCAGAGGATCGCCAGTTTGCCAACAAAAACGTGAGAAAATTATTGAAATGTTTATAAACAATGTTCCTCAAAGAAAGAGAGGAAGACATTTGGATGTTTCAGCTTCAACAATGCAGAACATCATTAAAAGATTTGAGGAATCTGGTGGAATTTCAATGCGTAAATGACAAGAGTGCAGGCCTAAGCTGAACAACCATGATCTCCGATCCCTCAGGTGGCGCTGCATCAAGAATCCTCATTCATCTATAAGCCATATCACCAAGTGGGTTCAGGACTACTTTGGTAAAGCTTTGTCAAGAACCACAATACATAATTACATCCAAAAATGCTAGTTAAAACTGTAATGTGCCAAAAGGAAGCCCTATGTTAACAATGTCCAGAAGTGCCGTCTAAACCTGCGGGTCAAATGTGAGAAATGAAACTCAGAAATTAAATGCAATAAAGATGAGAAGAAAATCAGGAACTGGGTCGTTTTTACTGCTGTGAAGATATACTGAACTCTGAAAACAGATATAAAAACAACAGATGAAAACTGAACTCTTTCTGTGAGATATTGGGCTGATAGCGAAGCAGATAATCTATGATCTGATTTAAATGCCATTTATTAGGCATGAATTATTAATTATTATTGATTATGGAATATTATGTGTAAATATTTAATGAAATGTAAAAAAAAAAACTGTTAAAAAAAGTATATGTATACACAACCCCAAATCAGAAAAGGTTGGGACGGTAAGGAAAACAAATAAAAAAGAAAGTAGTGATTTCCAAATTTACTTTGACTTGCATTTCATTGCAGACTATATAAATACAAATTATTTCATGTTCTGTCTGGTTAACTTTATTTAATTTGTAAATACACATCCTTTCCTGTCATTCAGACCTGCAACACATTCCAAATACAGTTGGGACAGGAGCAGTTTAGGGCTAGTAATTAGGTAAACTGGTTATATAATGATGTGATCTGAAACAGGTGATGTCGACAGGAAATTGTATTTATGATCTGGTGCAAAAGCAGCATCCAAGAAAGGACTAGTACTTTAGGAGCAAAGAAGGGCAGAGGATCGCCAGTTTGCCAACAAAAACGTGAGAAAATTATTGAAATGTTTATAAACAATGTTCCTCAAAGAAAGATAGGAAGACATTTGGATGTTTCAGCTTCAACAATGCAGAACATCATTAAAAGATTTGAGGAATCTGGTGGAATTTCAATGTGTAAAGGACAAGAGTGCAGGCCTAAGCTAAACAACCATGATCTCCGATCCCTCAGGTGGCGCTGCATCAAGAATCCTCATTCATCTATAAGCCATTTCACCAAGTGGGTTCAGGACTACTTTGGTAAAGCTTTGTCAAGAACCACAATACATAGTTACATCCAAAAATGCCAGTTAAAACTGTAATGTGCCAAAAGGAAGCCCTATGTTAACAGTGTCCAGAAGTGCGGTCTCAACCTGCGGGTCAAATGTGAGGGTCCTGCGGGTCAAAAACCTGCGGGTCAAAACTGAACTCTTTCTGTGAGATATTGTGCTGATAGCGAAGCAGATAATCTATGATCTGATTTAAATGTCATTTATTAGGCATGAATTATTAATTATTATTGATTATGGAATATTATGTGTAAATATTTAATGAAATGTAAAAAAAAAAAAACCAGTTAAAAAAAGTATATGTATACACAAGCCTAAATCAGAAAAGGTTGCGACGATAAGGAAAACAAATTAAAAAGAAAGTAGTGATTTCCAAATATACTTTGACTTAAATTTCATTACAGACTATATAAATACAAAATATTTCATGTTCTGTCTGGTTAACTTCATTTAATTTGTAAATACACATCCTTTCCTGTCATTCAGACCTGTAACACATTCCAAATACAGTTGTGACAGGAGCCATTTAGAGCTATTAATCAGGTAAACTGGTTATATAATGATGTGATCTGAAACAGGTGATGTCAACAGGTGATTGTAGTTTTCATTTGGTACAAAAGTGGCACCCAAGATAAAAGCAAAGATGGGCAGAGGATCGCCAGTTTGCCAACAAAAATATAAGAAAATTATTGTAAAGTTTATAAACAATGTTCCTCAAAGAAAGAGAGGAAGACATTCGGATGTTTCAGCTTCAACAGTACAGAACATTAACATTAAAAGATTTGAGGAATATGGAGGAATTTCAATGCGTAAAGGACAAGGGCGCAAGCTTAAGCTGAACAACCATGATCTCCGATCCCTCTCTGCATCAAGAATCCTCATTCATCTATAAGCCATTTCACCAAATGGGTTCAGGACTACTTTGGTAAAGCTTTGTCAAGAACCACAATACATAGTTACATCCAAAAATGCCAGTTAAAACTGTAATGTGCCAAAAGGAAGCCCTATGTTAACAGTGTCCAGAAGTGCCGTCTAAACCTGCGGGTCAAATGTGAGAAATGAAACTCAGAAATTAAATGCAATAAAGATGAGAAGAAAATCAGGGTCGTTTTTACTGCTGTGAAGATATACTGAACTCTGAAAACAGATATAAAAACAACAGGTGAAAACTGAACTCTTTCTGTGAGATATTGGGCTGATAGTGAAGCAAATAATCTATGATCTGATTTAAATGTCATTTATTAGGCATGAATTATTAATTATTATTGATTATGGTACTTGACTGGCCTGCCTGCAGTCCCTACCTGTCTCCAATAGAGAATGTGTGGGGCTTTTTGAAGCGCAAAATGTGACAACGAAGACCCCGTACTGTTGCCCACCTAAAGACTTGTTTGTAGGAAGAATGGGACACAATGTCTTGGTGTCTTCAGTCCCTAAATGTCTTTGTAATGTTGTCATTCCTTTTCAGTAGTAAATGCTTTACTGTTCCAACGTTTTTTTAAAAGAACCAAAATTGGAATATGTGTTCAATTAAAAAAAAAATAACGAGGAACACACTAAATAATGTTTGTTGTATTGTCTGTAATAAAATACAAGCCAAAGTACATTTAGAAATCACTTCTTTCTTTTTTTAATTGAGTTTTACATTCTGTCCCAACCCAGACAGCCGTGTAATAATTAACAATAATCTACATGTATCAGCCTATACCAAACAAAATACACGCTCAATCATGCACCGCAATCATCACCGCACGAACAACACCGCCAAAGTCAGCATAAGATGTGACACTTCACTTTTAATGTAATGGAGACTCTTAATCTTCCCTCTGCTGGCACATTCACAGCAATCCAAGACCCGCGAGTGAACCTGCGACACACCGACTAACCAGCTTTGTGAAACCCGAGACGGAGAAGAGAAGACAGAGAGGGTTTTGTTGGAGCGGCGCATCTCCCGCATCAGCACTTGTGGGAGATTACAGCTTCTCCGGGTTTGTCATTTGGCTCAGATGAAGCATTCGCTCCTCCTGAAGGTGCGTCGGCTCCTGTGAGCTGACATTACGATGCTGCGAAGGGTTTCATTAAAGCCACAAAACAAGCATTCTGGTGTAGGGCTCATCGGGGGAGGCATTCGTTGAAAACCTTAAATTAACAGCTGAATTAAGCCCTTAGAGAGCCACCGGGGAACTAAATCACATATTGTGAGTCTCCGAGAAAAATATAGTACACTGACAACACTGTACTGTACAACTATGATGTCTGGAGGCAATATACTGCAGGGTTTATTTTACTTGGACAAGTCAGTGGTTGGGGCGTCATGGTGGCGCAGTGAGTAGCACGATCGCCTCACAGCAAGAAGGTCACATGTTCAACCCCCAGCTGGGTCAGTTTCTGTGTGGAGTTTGCAGGTTCTCCCCGTGTTGGTGTGGGTTTCCTCTGGGTGCTCCGTTTCCCCCACAGTCCAAAGACATGCGCTATAGGTGAATTGAATAAGATGAATTGGCCGTAGTGTTTATGTGTGAATGCAAGAGTGTATGGGTGTTTCCCAGTGATATGTGGTCCCAGTGATATGTCTGGAAGGACATCCACTGCGTAAAACATATGCTGGTTAAGTTGGCGGTTCATTCCGCTGTGGTGACCCCAGATTAATAAAGGGACTAAGCCGAAACGAAAATGAATGAATGAGTGAATGAATGTATTATTTTTATTATTATCATTATTACTTTTTATTATTCTGTTCTGCCTGCATTGCTAAAAAAAGACCAAACCTGAAAAAATCTGCAAAAATATTACAAATTCAACATTTTTTTAAGTTCACATATTGAACCCTTGCCAGTAAAAAGGAAGCAAATATACCATTGAATGGGTTTCAATAGGGATATATCTTTGTCCTGAGTAGGCATGTGCCGGTATCACATTTTCATGCTGCGATTAATTGACTGAGCTTTTATCACGGTATACGGTATTATCACGATATTGTAATTTTACTAGAGAAACAGGTAAAAAAACACAAAAAACTTCAGTTTCGTCAACTTAGTAACTTTAATAACTTTTTAATTAACTAAAAGTACTTCAAACATTTAAATACAAATAAATATAAACTTGAGCAATTATATCAAAGTGAATGTGCAAAGGGAAACCGTCTTCGATCAGCAATCGTGGAATGAACTGCCAACTATTCCAGCATGTTTTATGCAGCAGATGCCTTGCCAGCCACAACCCAATATTGGAAATCACCCATACACACTCATTCACACATACTCATACACTACAGTCAATTTAGCTTATTCAATACACTATTCACTCAGCCTATATTCAATAATAAACATAACAAAAACTGCCTGCTAATGCATGGGTAAATCTTCAAAGGGAACAGTGTTACATTTTAACCTCTTTCACCTCATCCTGCTTGCTGTTTCACTATCTAAACAATGAAAACATAATACAAGTCAAATTTGTTTCATTTTGATATTTGATTTACACTGTTTCTTTTGCAGAATATCAGTTTTAATAACCAATACTGGCCATTATAACAGTATAACGTACATTAAATTTAAACGATAAAGGTAAGCAATCAGTCAATGTGCAGAATCAGTGTATGTGGTTACATAAATTAATATATTAGCTTATCTTTGCACTCAGCCAAAACAGTTAACTGAGAACAAGTGATTCAAAAGACATAAGAATTGTTAGATAGAGACAACAAGATGAATTCAATATCACGTTTAACAACTATAGTGAGATGAGATCACCCAGCAGATGAACTGTCTGACAAGCACTACACTCTCACCTGGGGTTTATGCTCACCCGCTGAACTAGTGGCTGCAGCTCTGGGCAGAGATTGTGTGGTCACGTGATTTGCGTTTTTAGCCGTGTACTAGAATGAACAGAGAACTTTTCAGAATCGCTAAATGAAACGCCGGTGTATTTCCCGCGATTTCTCTGCGCCTCCCTTGCGTTTCTTCTCTCTGACCCTCGACTATTTTGACAAATACACACAGACGACGCACGCTCACACGGAGTCCAAAATAGGAGTTTGTGATTGGGCCAGCCCAATGTCAATACCGAAAAGAGCCAATGGGCTGCAGAGTGTCACATGGGCCGGCCCGGTCTGTCTGTCCGGGAAAAAAAGCATCTACTTTCAGAGAGTCACAGATCACAGCAGCGTCAATCAATAAGGCAGAAAAAAACGATAGGCTGCTAAGCCTTTTATGGGCAGATCAAATCATAAGACGATGATCAGCCCGGCCCAAAAAGTACGTCGGCCCACCGGGAAAGTGCCCGGTTTGCCAGATGGCCAGCCCGCCCCTGCGTGTGAGGATTATAGCGCGGTGGCAGCGGCGGCGCGCACTGCCTGCACACAAGGCTTCTACATGTGGGGATTGTTTACATCAGAGTGCGCATCAGTTCTGCGCAGCATATACGCAGTGTTTCTTCAAGCGGTTGATGGAAAATAAGCTAAGGCGCGTTCTAAGAATATAAATTCGGATCTATTATTTTTCACGGTATTTTGAAGTGCCCGCGATAACAATATCGTGCATATTCATTACCGTGATTTATCGCATTACCGAATACCGGCACAAGTCTAGTCCTGAGACAAACTTTTTTGTGCCTAGTGTAAAACTTTTTAAGACAGAAAATGCGTATTGTGAAACAATAATCCTAGTGTAGAGCTCATCAGTGAAACTATTATCTGAAAACCTAAATTAACAGTGGAAAGAGCTAAATTAAGCCCTCGGAGAGCCACCGGGGAACTTAATCACATATTGTGAGTCTCAGAGAAAAATATACACTGACAACACTGTACTGCACAACTAATGTTTGGAGACAAGCTGACATCATACTAAACAAGAGCACCACAAACTACCAGCTGCTCTAAGGTTGTAGATAAACCATCCACGCATGATTAACCAGCGCACTAACCTTGGAAAGCAGCCACATTTCGTGAGAAGAGGAACTTCAGGCTGGAGCTAGAGATCTGGAGAAGGTTCTGGATGTCCCGCCGGGCCGCCACCTGGTAACGCTCCTCCATCTTTTTGGTGCAGCATGTTAGATTCTTGGATGAGCAAACCTGCAGGTCTGAACCTGTAAAAGAACAAAGATTATTTGTTATTAAGGTGATAATGTAAAAAACAACACTTAAGACACAAATACATTTCATTGAACATGTACACAGACATCACTTATATGCTATATAACTGCAGGTTAACTATGTTTATATATATAACTATTAAAAGCTATTAGTTACTGGTTCACTAGTTAATCAGACGCTCTATTTTTTTAACAATTTCCTTTTGATGATTTTTTGCGATAAAAATGACTGATATTGTGGTGGTAATTACCAGAAATTTGCAGACAATTTGCGATAAAAAAAAATAAAAATAAAAAATAAAGAAGTTTATATATATAAACTTTGGAAAGTTTATTTGCTATGGGGAAAAGGCCCATTGAAGGACCCACAAACTGCCAAGGAATGGATCCACAACCGGGAAATCAGGTGAATGCACAACCCCACAATCAGGTGAATCCAGCATGTATGTGCAATAAGATCAACTGCTGGAGTTCTCAAATGACGGCGACCAATTAGAGGCAGTTCACATATCGCGTCTTGTCTAGAGTTTGTGCAAGTTTGTTACTTCCAATGGAGGTGCGTGGCTTGCGTGTGTAAGCGGTGTGACGCACTCGCGCCTTCCAGACACACTATGTTGAATGAATGCTGCAAGCACACCATGTGTCATGTGACAAGAACTTAGCGTTCAGCTTGTATGGAATAAACTTATTTCAGTTGACTAATTATCTCAGACAAACACAGAACACACAAACACTGCAGTGCGGTGTAATTTTCTCCATAAATAAAACTTGTATCCGTGTGACAGCTTGTCATTCTCTGAGAAAACGGTTGATGGTCGCCTAGCCCAGTGTTTCCCAACCCTGTTCCTGAAGACACACCAACAGTACATCTTTTGGATGTCTCCCTTATCTGAACCATTCATTTCAGGTTTAAGTCTCTTCTAATGTTCTGATGATTTGGTTCAGGTGTATTTGAATAGGGAGAGGGGATGAAAATGTGTACTGTTGGTGTGCCTTCAGGAACAGGGTTGGGAAACACTGGCCTAGCCTATTTTGTGTTTAAATTAGGAATTTTGCAGGATCGCAAAAATTTGCGACTTTTTGTTAATTTTGTGTTGGATTCAGCGAATCGATAGCGTAATCGCAAAAAACAAAGGGCCCTGGTTAATTATTAATATTAATAACTAATGACCTTAACTTTTCTAAATTTGATTGTAATGTAATAATGTGCACCATTCATAAAGCTGCTTTGAGGAATAATTATTGCGAAAAGCGCTATACAAATAGCAAATATTGCATTACTGCAATATTGTATCATATCATATCGTATCGCACTGTATCATATATTTTATTCAGCTTCATGGTTTATCTTTATGGGGAAAAAATGTAAACTACTACAAATACAATAGAAACCATTCTGACAAACAAACAAAAACATGCTGTGTTACATTTGACTTTTTACTATAATTTAGGATAAAAAAAAACAAGCAAACTTGTCTCTGGCAAATTTTTAATAACAATTCTTTATATGATTCCACGTCATAAAAACCCTTCAACATACATTAGATGCAGGACAGTATAAAATGCTTAGAGTCATCCCTAGGTCAGTCAAAATAAAGCAGATATATTATGCACAACAATGCTTGAACGTGTGCAAGAAGAATGCTGAGATTGAGATTGATATACAAAGCAGCCTCTGGTGGATTTATGAGAAATGGCACATTTGAGAAAATGTCCTCCAGTAATGTATTTGAGATTGTCAAAAATGTACATGGCGCCCTCTAGTGGATTTGTAAAAAGAAAACCTGCAAGCGTATATAGCCCAGGGTACATATTTCTGAGTTCTCAAAACTGTAGCTCTGGGCACATATCTCCAATTGTTTGAGGATTTGGAGGTCAAACAACCACAGGCACGGTTTGGATAGCCTAGTGGGAGAACACCCTTATTAGAGCTGCTGGATAGGATAATGGAAAAATCTGACATTGTGATATTTAGTTTTTCTGTGATATTTATTGCAATATTGAGATGAATTTGACCAGATTAATTGATTAGCTCTATTTGGAAAGATTTTATTCATTTAGATAGATTGGGATGATCGAGTATTTTTCTAGGCAGTGCATTTGCATAAATTATAATAAATTACAAACAAATTTAACTACAACAGAGCAGAGATAAAAGTTAAATAAACTGCGCATTAGGGTTTTTGGTCTAAAATTATTCAGGTACATAAATTGAACAATCAAACCATATTTAATAATATCTTTATCTTTTAATATTTATCAAATGATCTAATCTTACGATGTGACTACTGCATATACATGCACTGCATTATCGATGCCCAAACAATATATTGTGCAGCCCTAACCCTTAGTATTTCTTTTCAAACATATGATTAATTTAAATTTGTACTAAACATGACAGAAAATGCATGCTCTTATTATTTTTTAGGTTACTTGATGCATCAGGTTTTGAACGGCTCATTTGATTTATAGTGAGAATAACAAAAAGGAGCTTAATTTTAGATAATAGAAATTTGTAGAACAAATTATAACAGTATTGAACAAACAAGAATGCATCTAATTTATTGCTCTGAATCTCCCAAAAATCTGTCTGTTTCTGTCATAGGGCTGGTCGATTTGGCCTAAAATCAAAATCTCAATTAATTGAACATTTTAACTCGATTACCATTAATGAACTATTTATTTATTTATTTATTTATTTATTTGTTTATTCGTTTATTTATTTATTTATTTATTTATTTATTTATTTATTTATTTATTTATTTATTTATTTATTTGTTTGTTTATTCGTTTATTTATTTATTTATTTATTTATTTATTTATTTATTTATTTATTTATTTGTTTGTTTATTTATTTATTTACTTTTTTTTTTTGGCCTCTTAGCTCACTGACAGGTTTCGTACAGTAAATACGCTAACATTACCAGTGAGAGATTTTTGAATGAAGGATGCATTACTTGATTTTAAAGGGCACCTAGTTTACCACTTTTTCCAGATTTAAGACAAGTCTCTCGTGTGTCCAGAATGTGTCTGTAAAGTTTCAACTTAAAACACCCATCAGATTATTTATTATAGCTTTCAGAAGTTTGTATATTATAGCTCTAAGCATCAGGTAGCGTTTTTTGTGAACTGTGCCTTTAATGCTAGTCCTCCCCACCTACCGTTCCCACGTGCCTGTCAGTATGCTTCAATCTCTGCCTTCGGCTGCCTCAGACAACAGACAGACATGAATGAAGCTGATCTTATGTAATGTTTGTGAGAAATCCTACAGTAGGATCTTTCCCAATGATTATTTGATGTATTTGTTGTGGAGTTGCAACGATGAGTTACACACAATGTCGTTATAAAGTTCACACACACACACAGCAGACACACACACACACATAGACAGTGCGTGCGTTTAGCCTTGCACTCGTTTTGCACGCAAATGTGACAGGATACAGGTTAATCTCCACTGCTGTATGAATGTCTGTTATGTTAATGTACAAAATAAACCTGATTTAATGTCCACAAACCGGGATTGAAGCGTCTTCTTTATAATTGTTCTGACATGCAGCTGTGGTGATGAGTAAATCTAACTAACTAACAAATAGCATTCACATTTCACACACATACTATGTTTTTCTGTATACAAAGAAATTTCTGATATCCATACCAAGTTGAATTACCAATCAACCAGAAATTTAACTGGCTTGTGCAGTGTCACTGTAAAAAAAAATAATGATTGAATGACTGCTGTTATTAATTACAAACGTGCACTGTTTTAAACGTGTTAAACTAGTAAAACTCACTCTTGATCACATTTGATGATGATTGATGATCCTAGCGAACTGAACAGATCTTTTATTTCTGGTTGCTTTGCCCACGTCCTGTCTTGTTGATATGATTATATGCGTTACTATGGAGACATGTTAATAAGCAGCTGTCAATTATTTCGGTGGGCGGGTAAACTGAACTCCTACATCAAGTTGCCTCAAAATGGGGGGATTTGGATGCTATTTTAACGTCAGGAAATTTTAAAAATCGACTTATTGTCTTTAAATCACCCCGATATGACTGTGGACACACTATACCCACACGCAGTTCTGTCCAAACAGCTTACAAAAGATTATTTTCATCACAGGTGCCCTTTAAAATAATTGAAGGAAACACACACTCTCTACTATCTTTGATTATAATTGAACATCAGCGTTGAACAACTAAAATTAAAACACACATTGACTAAACCACCAGTCACTGTTTTCTTATTTTAAAAAAAAAAGGTGAAAATTAATAACTTGCACTTTTGGAAACAAAATAAATTATTTTCAATGTTTTTCATATTAAAAATAGAAAATAAGCAGTATCTCTTCTTAATAAAATAACTTATTCACTACGTAGTGCCATGCATTTTAGAATTCTAAACATAGGTTTTTATCAGGGTACACACAACAGCGCTTCAAGTCGGCGGCTGTCTGCGGCGCCCAGCCACAATTCGGGACACTTCATGTTTCTGCCGGCTCTGAGCGGCGCATCCGGTGCCTCAGTCAAAGTTAATTCAGTGTGCGTGGTTATTAGTCTCGGTGTACAAGTTCTGCACTTTAAACTAGCACACAGTTGGCTGTAAAACTATACTAAGACTAAGCGGAGAGTACAAAATCATTTGTGTCTGTCCGAGTCGTACAGCTGAATACTGGTCATCTCACACATGTTGCTTCTCTCTGTTGCCAAACACAGAGTGGGGAGCTCTTGGCTCTGCCCCCTTGTTATGTTGGGCGGGAAGTCGAATTTAGGCCGCATTTACACTGCACTGTTCAAGTGACTCAATTCCGATTTGTTTCTCCCATGTGGCACAGATCGGATATGGCCCATGTAAGTGTAAGCAGGAACCAATCACATGGATTCCGATTTACTCAAATCAGATTCAGGCCTTGTTCATATGTGGAAATTTATCCGATATGAATCGGATCTGTGCCCTCGTGTCTGCAGTGCAAGCAGGTAGATCGGATTTTCACCTGTCAATGCGAGTCGCGCATCATTAAAAACCATAGCGAATGACGTCAAGTCTGACACTTTCATTTCAGAACAGACTTCAGCAGAGTTGCAAACCTTAAATCTCCTTCATGAGGACTTAAACAGCTTTTATATTGTCATAAAGCACAGGTATTTAAGCATGTTAACGAGAGCGAGAGAGCGCAATGTCCGCCACAAAACCAATATAAACCATATTATAAAACTAGCGCATACATTACATGCATAAATCACGCCATGGACATGACATTAAGATGCCTACCGGTTTAAAAAAGCTTATATATCAAAAGAAGATGGACAAATGAGAATCTTTCTGTCATAAACTATAGTAAAACAGCTTGTCAAAATCTGCAAACAGATTACATACAGGAATAGAGAAAAGAGCATTTTTTATTATGAGCTGTTAGTCAGCGCCCACTCTTTTTTTTTTTGTTCATTGCGCATTTGCCGTGTGCTGTGTAAATGCAGACGATTGGATACGAGTCACTTTTAAAAGATGATGTAAGCAGGTCATCAAACAAATCGGATACAGCCACAAAATCTGAATTGACCATCAAGATCTGCAGTGTAAATGCAGCCTAATTTTCATGTGAAGCAACACACCCCTAAAACAGCAACCTGTGTGCACACCCCCAAAATGACACTTTTTAACACTTAATAAAAAAATCTGAAATGTGTTTTGAACTGAACCTAAACTGGCACACTCAGAAGAACCATAATATTATTATTAAATCATAAAAAAGGGGTAAAATATGTGCTTAAACTGTATTTCTTGCATCTTCTGTAAGCAAATGTTTTTTAATGTAAACTATTTTAATGTAATGGAAAGTATGTTGCCTCAACGCATCTCTGGCGCAGCTTCGTCAATAGTCAATGTATTGCAAGGTAACACAATAGTAACAAACAGAGCAGGGTCACGTGACTCCACTCGCGGTAAGGTAAGTAATTGAAAAAAATTGACCGACAAAAATTATTATTGGTTCTGAATGTCAATTTCGATTACTTGTCGATTAATCCCCCAGCCCTAATCTCTCACAAACATTGCTGCAGATTTTAAGACAAGACGCCAAAAACATTTAATTTTAGGTAGCAAGAAATCAGAAATATTTCCTGCTGTCCAGCCTATTTCCCTCCATCTTTTCCAATGCGTCACATTATTCTTTACTTTTACAAATCCACTCATTATCATACTCACACCCCCACCGGGTGTCATGACACACAACATTGTGCAAGCTGCAGCAGGATGAAATGGCTGATATCCATAACCATCAACATTCTTAACCCACTAAAACGTCACGTAATGCTACAGGAGGAAAAAAAAGAAACTTTTCTGCCCCAAAAAGGTCAGTGCAATTGACAGCACCTGGGGGTCTATAGCTGTAGGAAAACCTGACAAGTTGAGACGAGCCAAGTGTTGCTAAAGACACTATCAGCACACCGCAACGCAATGTTTTGAGTTCCTGAGCAAGATGCATAGGAGATGGCGTTGAGGAAAGGAATTCATCTCTGTCTCGCTACAAGCAAATGAAAGCGCCCCAGGAAGTGTTTATTTCGCACTCGCACAACCAGCTAGATGTTTCAGAGCGATCACTTGAGAGAATAAACCCATCCGACTGTGAACTTTACACCCTCCCTTTTTTACCCTGGTTTCACATGATTCAACAGGCTGTGAGGTCTGGGTACTGCTGGAGACCACTGAAAAAAGGGAGTCGTGTATAGGACGTCCCACAAACAGATAATCTGCTAGCTGACATAACATCAAACCACTCAGGATATTTCTCTCTCAGTTAAAACTGGGGCTGCACAATATATTAAAAAAATAATCTCAAGAAAGAAAAAAAATCTCAAGAAGAAAAAAAAATCTCAAGAATTGTGTTCAACCCAAGCTCATTATTGATACGTACCCCTATATGCATTTTTGGAGAGTGCAAAATACATCCCAGGAGGTACTTTTTAGCAGTTTTTGTTACAGATCGCTGTGTGTACTTTTTTCAGATCTCAAATTTCTCTGGTGACTACCATTCCCACCTGCTGTTGTCCACCAGAAGCCGCTGTCGACTGACTGACCGACCGACCAACTGATCGATGCCCCACCCACCCCATTCCCTAAGCCTAACCAATAGTTTCAGATTTTACCACGTTTTCACCCTGTTATTTACTTGTTTATTTTCTGGCTTTTGTTTTTGCTTTACCTGCTTTCTGGAACTATTCTTCGCCAGACTTGAACCCTGTTGTCATGATCAACTCCACTCTCAAATGTCTCAAATCCTCCTACGTACATGCCGAGCTACTGGACAAACTGGTAACAGCCGGAAAAGCCGTCTACATGGAGGTAAGCGGTCAGCTGGAAGTGCGAAAAGAAATACTGCCCCGTAGCATTCGTTGAAAAGATGAAATGCAGCCATACGTAGCTCTGGCTACATGAATTGCGCTCTCCAGAAATGTATACAGGAGTACGTGTTCACAACAGGCTGTGTTGATTGTGTTGTTTCAGCTCATTTTAAATAAGAAGATTGAACAAGCTGCAAAATAAAAGGATAACAGCCGATGAGAATCAGAATTTCCGCCAAAGTTTCAGTCATTCGTGGTGTTTTAACGTCTAAATGTTTGCACGTTTTCATAGCTTTTTTAATTATTTAATAAGCTCCGAAAAATAACTATTGAGCAATTCCATGCAAATGTCAAACTTGCCATTAAAAAAATACGTTTTCACCAAAACAGCGAAACCGTTTCTATGTTTTTTGTAAAGGCTTGTATTTTACAGAGCGGTAAATATACTCAAAAATGTCTCTGTCAGTGTATTCAAACTATTATTTTTGATTAACCAAAGACACACAAGTGCCAATTTCACACGTCACATCCATAACAGAGTTTTTTCCTCATAAATGCAATCATGTTAAATAAAATCAAATCAATCATGTTTGTTCTACAGAGAGCCAACCCTTCTCCATTTAATTAGCATTTTTTCTTTTGGGTTGTGCAGTTTAATTCACAGAATGTCTACAAAGTATTTTGTAGACTGTAAACTCCCAGACTTTTTGGTCACATCCATAACTCATGTTTATTTCCCTCATTTAAAGTACAAAACAAGTTTACAGACTGATATTTTTTTGACCCGATAACTCCAGTAGTTTTGCAATATATAAACAGATGTTTCAATCTAATGTTAACATTTACTTTCTCTATGAATTTATATTTAGAATTTTTACTGCAAATGTCACATCTATAATGCTGGACTTGCTCTATTACTCTATTACTATTACTATTTTTTGCAAGTTTTAGCATGATCATGATCAAATGTTTTCTTTTTATTTTAATAAAAAATTGCTGATAAAATCGCATTTTGCAAGTTAGCTATAAAAATATCATCACAAGACAACACAGAAATCAGAGAGTGAAATTCAATACCTTTTAATACCTTTTTTAAGACTATTTCCATACATTTTAAGACCTTATAACCACTTTTTAACCGTAAACACTGGAGAGATTTTAACTTACAGTATATTTACTAAATATTAATGTAAGAAATTAATCCAAAACTAAAACATGATTCATATACTGAATAAATCTATTAAATCTAGCTAATTCAGCAAGTTGATGCCTATTCACCTTATTCTTTGCGTACGAGCGTGCGCAGCCATTTGAATCATTTTGGCTCGAAACTTCCAGTCTCATTCACTTCCATTCATTTTTAGACGTTAAAAACAGCTCGTTTGGCTGCTTGGTGTTGAAAACTGATATTTTCTTATTATATTATTCTACTTTGTCTGTATTATAATGCAAACACTTGTTTGTAGAGTAAGTAGTTTTACCGTTTTTTGCCATTTATTATTCCTAGTCATTTCTCCAATAGGCGACTGAATCGGAAGTTCTAAAACAATCGCAAAAATGCGCGCACTTCAGCATTGAAGAATAAGGTCAATAGAACTGCAGAAATAACAGTGTTGCCTTAGTTACTGCAGTAAACAAAGCAGCATGATGTCAAAGCTGGTAGGATTTCATTGATTTCATAAACACAGTATCCTGATATTCACAGATTTAATTCAGGCGAACTTTACCATACACCATACATTGCATAATGTGTTACATTTTGTGATTTTTTGCAGTTGAATAAAAATCTATTTTCTATTCAAATATTTAAATATTTTGCAGTGTTTGTCTAGGATTAATTAGAGTAAACATTCATTACAAGTTGTTTCAAAAAAGCGCCTAAATAGTTTTGCATTACGTGATTTTGTTTTCAGCCCATTCATGTATTTCATCACTGAAGATTTCTTAAAAAATCTACTTATCAGTGGGGTTTCTTCTAAATATATCATTAAATACAGAGAAAAAATCTCTACTAAAGACAAAAAACCCACATTCAATACACATTCACTGAAGATTTCTTAAAAATGGTGTAAAAATCTTGTCTCGTTGGGGGGGGGGGGGGGGGGGTGTCACATCATGTCACATCTGTCTGGGGTGTACTCATTTATGCGGAGCACTGTAAATACCTGAAATTCACATTTGTGTGTTGGCATATTTGCCATGTGTATGAGAAGAACTCAATATCAGCTTGAAATCTTCAAACCAATAAAGTTATCGTAAAAGAAATACAAGCCACTAGTGAGAAGGAAGCTGTTTATATTTTACTTTAACTTGGTGTTTATGTCAGACTAAAACGGCAATGAATTTTGTGCGCAAGTGTGTTTTAGGTTTCAAAAAAATGTAGGCATTTTTTTTTCTTCCAGTGGGCCCGTGTTTGCTGACAATTTTACCACATTGCAATGCTCAAATATAAGAAAACACTCCAGTTCCTGCTTCTTTGAAGCCTCTCAGACCCCCAGAACTTTCTAGCATGAAGGCATTAAAAAGGGAATTACCACAAAACCCAAGACTGATCAAACCAAAACAAATGCAGCGTGAGGCTTTGGCTTTCAGTCTTCCAGCATTGACAAATCTGTGTTTCGGGGCTCTGAGCGAACCAATGAAAAACCATTTAGGAAAGACGTTCAGTTCTGTTTTCAACCATGGCCTTAAGATTACAACAGCTATAGTTTCCAAGAAAAATGTCTGGCACGCAAGTCCATGCTAACTTACAGAAATAAAGACTTATTGCGGAATCATTTAAACGTCAAGGCGACTATTTTTAAATCTTTTATTCTCTCCCTCACTGTGGTGGTCAGTTTATTTGGCATTTTAAAGCCCTAACAAGGGGTCATGCGGTTGACCTGGAAAGCGCAGCACATCAAATGGCTTCGTCCACGTTTGGAAGCAGAGCGCATTCAGAAAACTGCAATAAAAAGCGTGTCCTTCAAGACAGATTTACCATGCATCACCATGTCTTGTTTATTCTTTGTTGCATTTTGTATGACAAACTCATAAGAAAAAGAAAGGCTTTAAACACGTAGCTGTATAACATGAAAACATAAAGAAATGCGGTGATTGGAAAGACAGTAATTTGAAAAAGTAGAGAGCAAGGTCAAAGTATAAGAGGCCAAAGGAAAAAAAGAGCATAATGTTTTTAATTATCTCAAACTTTTTATCTAGTCTCAACACATTTATATAGCAGAAAAGAGAGAATGCATAAAAACATGCAGCTGTTTGTGCTAATAAATATACACAAACCTAAAAATATACTTATCAGTGGGGTTTCTTTTAAATATATCATTAAATACAGAGAGAAAATCCCTACTAAAGACAAAAAAACCACATTCAATACCATATTTCAAGAGTTCACACTTAGCTGATGATTAATTATAAGCTTGTTTGGCATGCTGTCCCGGGAGAGAGCCCTGAGCTCATAAGATCCTCGAGCCCGGGGCTCCCTCCCGTTGCAAGGCGAGAGGGGAGTTTGAGCTCAGGTAGATCTCGAGAACTCCCCCGCTGTAATAACCAATGAACAGCCAGTGATTGCTCTTAAGAGATAACCATTTACTAGGAGCATGTCTATAGTGCCGGTTTGGATTAGTCAATTAACTTATGTTGCATGTTTTTTGGATGGTGGGAGGAAACCGGGGAACCCGGGGGAAACCCACGTGAGCACGGGGAGAAAATGCAAACTCCGCACAGAAATGTCTGCTGGTTTGGTAAAGCCTAGAACCAGAGACATTCTTGCTGTGAGGCAACAGTGCTAAGCACTGGGCCACCGTGTCACCCATCTAGGAAGAAGGAGGAGTAGGGGTGGATGGGGGGATTCTACAAAACGAAGATAGCGGTGGTACGTAACCCAGGGTATTTGTAGTAGCTTAGGAGTCGTCTGATTGGTGCACTGAGAATTGGATAATGCGGATCCAGCCGCTAGCAATCATAAGCACGTGATCCTCTCGAAATTAGTTTATAACTAAACTTCACTTAAAACAACTAAAGGTAATTATTCATCCTGATCTCACAAGGAAACAACTATTTTACGTTTTGTCAGTTTACTGCCTAATTTATACAAATTCGTATAGTTCAGTCATATGAAAATGTATGATTTTAAAAAGGAAGCGTGGAGCCAAACCCTGCCCCTTAACCCAACAGTCATTGGAGAATAAACAAAACATACTAAATTGCACAAATGCGATCGTACAAATTCGTCACTAAATCAAAAAGTTACAAATTGGCGTGCGAATTATTATGCAAGTTGACTGAAAAACTAAAAAAAAAAAAGTTGAACTTGTTACCAATGTCAAGATATCGACCTGTTAAATAAATACTGGATGATTTGTACACTGTAAAAAATAAATCCGTAAAATTTACGGTAAAAAAACAGCAGCTGGGGTTGCCAATACTTTACCGTTAAAAATGCGGTACAAACTTTTTACGGTAAACTACCGTATATTATTAATTTATAGAGGTAATATGTCTGTATTTTGAATTACCAACATCTACACATCTTTTGTTACACAGTTAGACACGTTAACACAGCCATATGCAGGTGGTGATGAGGAAGTTACATAATGAACCAATGCTTATCACAACCAACTTTTCCCACAAGCAGAAAAGTGTATCAGTATATAGAAGGTGCTCAGTGTCATTCACACAGATACTAAACACCAGTATGGTAACACGCATAAAATTAAAGTCATGAAATAAACAGTTTATCAACATTAGACGTAACATAAATCATATAATGTATATATGTACAGAACTGATGGGGAAACAACTACAAAGATCCATAATGTCAAAAAAGTGTCATAAATGTCATAAAAAGTGATGTGCCATGCAGGGAATTCTGGGAAAGTCCATTTACGGTTATTCGCCGTATATATTAAGGAAACATACTGTTAACCAGGATACAGATTTGAACTGTAGCATTTTTATAGTTTTTTACCGTTGAAATCACGGCCATTTTTTACAGTGTAGGGTTGCACGATATTAGAAAAATCCAGCATTGCGATATTTAGGTATTCTGTGATATATAGCGATGTGAATTAGGGGTTGCACGACTAGCTGACTTTAATGCTCTGCCATGACACTTCTTGACTGACTTCGACTAGTCGCGCTAAGAAGATCATGTGGTTTGACCTGAACTACATGGCAGCTTTACACACAAAGGTGGTTCACTGTATGAAACTGCCCTCGAATTATTTAAGGTTATTTTTCAAAGATTGATGTGAACTTTAAGTCGTTAAACGGATGCCAGTTAGGTCCTTTTCAAAGCGTAGATGCTGTAACATATTTTGTGAATTAGTCGTGAAGTACGCAAAGCGAACTGTGAAGTGTGCAGCCGCCTGAGGTGTAACAAACTTCATAGCATGTATAAACATAATCCCGGTGATCGCGATGAAGATGTGCATTAAGGAGATGTCTGATAAACAAAATGAGCAGTGACCGTGGAAAACGCCTGAGTTAAGCAGGATTTTGAGCAGCTTTCTAGTGAGCATGATCATAGTGGTCAAATGAGATGAATAATTTAGGCAAGGCAAGTTTATTTCTATAGCACATTTCATACACAGTGGCAATTCAATGTGCTTTACATAATCAGGAATAAAAGAAACAAGTACAAGAGAAATAAAAACAAATAACTAGATATTAAAGTTTGAGGACAAAATTTATGGTGGCTTGAAAAGCAGAGTCTAAAAGTTTGAAGTCGTTTTAAAGTGTAAATAACTGAAGCAGTTTTTATGAAGTTTGATACAGTCGGCATAGATAAGTACATAAATGTTAGCATGTTTCTAGTATGGATTGGCATGTTTCTTGGTAGGCAGTTGCTAGGTTGTTCTGAGTGCTTGCTAAGGTGTTGCTAGGCGGTTGCTAAGGTGTTGCTAGGTTGTTGCTAAGGTGTTGCTAGGTGGTTGCTGAGGTGTTGCTAGGTGGTTGCTAGGGTGTTCTGAGTGGTTGCTAGGTGGTTGCTAAGGTGGTTGCTAAGTTTTTGCTAGGCGGTTGCTATGGTATTCTAGGTCATTGCTGAGGTGCTGCTAGGGGGTTGCTAGGGTGTTCTGAGTGGTTGCTAAGGCGTTGCTAAATTGTTGCTAGGCGGTGGCTAAAGTATTCTGAGTGGTTGCTAGGCAGTTGCTAACATAAATTAGCATGATTCTAGCATGAATTAGCATATTACTAGCATGTTTCTAGCATGAATTAGCTTGTTACTAGCATGTTTCTAGCATGAATTAGCATGTTACTAGCATGTTTCTAGCATGAATTAGCATGTTACTAGCATGAATCTAGCATGAATTAGCATGTTACTAGCATATTTCTAGCATGAATTAGCATAATTCTAGCATGAATTAGCATGATTCTAGCATGAATTAGCATGTTTCTAGCATGAATTGGCATGTTTCTAGCATGAATTGGCATGTTTCTAGCATGACTTAGCATGTTACTAGCATGATTTAGCATGTTAGCATGATTCTAGCATGAATTAGCATGCTTCTAGCATGATTCTAGCATGAATTAGCATGTTACTAGCATGATTCTAGCATGAATTAGCATGTAACTAGCATGATTTTAGCATGAATTAGCATGTTACTAGCATGTTTCTAGCATGAATTAGCATGTAACTAGCATGATTCTAACATGAATTAGCATGTTACTAGCATGTTTCTAGCATGAATTAGCATGTTATTAGCATGATTCTAGCATGAACTAGCATGTTATTAGCATGATTCTAGCATGATTCTAGCATGAATTAGCATGTAACTAGCATGATTCTAGCATGAATTAGCATGTTACTAGCATGTTTCTAGTATGAATTAGCATGTAACTAGCATGATTCTAGCATGAATTAGCATGTTACTAGCATGAATTAGCATGTTATTGGCATGATTCTAGCATGTAAGTAGCTGAAAGCCGATTCACCCTGATTTTACAGAACTCTTGGAATTTCTAGTTTATATTATCCTAAAGGTCTGAGTGATCTGTTAGGTTTGTATTCAGTGAGCATATCTGTAATGTATTGAGGTTGAGCGTTGACAAAGCATTTGTTTAGCACTATATTAGTCAATGGTAATGTTGAGCTGTTTTAAACTGTCAAACTGCCTCCTTTTCTTCAAGTAAATCACAAATTGCGGCATGTTGCAAAACATTTTCCTCGTGTCTTATTGATGACGTCACCAGCAACTAGCCGTCATCGACTAGACTTTGATAAGATAAAAGTTGACTTCCAAAAATCTTAAGTACAATTTGAACAGATTACTTAATGTACTTAATGTTATTGGGGTGATTCTGTAGGGGATTTCATTTGCACAAAATCTAATAAACTATCTACAAGCATAGATGAATACAATAAAGGAAAAAGATACAATTAAAATATCGCTTTCTGAGTCTAACAGTAATCAGGTACAGTAATTGAACAATAAAAATAAAAATGTTTCGATAAAATTAATCATGATTAATTTTGTATGCCTGACTGCTTTTAAAATCAATATGCAAAAATAAATAAATACATATACAGTCACAGGCCTTAAAAACACATCGCTGATGGACATCCAGCGTTCTCTAGCCTCCAGTGCCTAGACTGCAGCTCTGCACAGAAAGTTTGGCCAGAGGAGAAATGGTCATCCCCAACTGAGCCTGGTTTCTCTCAAGGTTTTTTCCTTCACTTTCGTCAATTGGTGAAGTTTGTTCTTCGCCACTGCTCATGAAGCTGCGCATCAATGGATTTGCTCTTCAGTGTTTGAACTTTAAGCAGTGAAAATTAAACTGAACTGAGCTAAACTGAACTTCAACTCTGAAATCTGGAGTGACACTGGAGTTTCAATTTACTAAAATGTCTGTGTTAAGCTGCTTTGACACAATCTACATCGTAAAAGCGCTACAGAAATAAGGATGAACTGAGTTGAATATAAATTATGTGACTATTGCGAATGATCACACTACAATATCGATGCTGAAACAATATATCGTGCAGCCCTTATGATTTGATTTGCATTTAATGCATATTTCATCTCTTAACAGCAAAACTGAACACAATGAGCTTCAGATTTTAACTGCTCCCCACCGAAACGCCTGGAGTACAGGATGAGCAACGAACATAAACCCCTTTCATGGAGTTTTCTTTGAGCTACAAAAAACTTTAATAGCCAACCGCATCTCTAAATTCCTGTAAACTCCGAAACAAACCTCTTCCAAGCAGCACTTTGAAGTGAGCTCCATTTGATGACCTCTGTGGGAAACACTGCACAAGCTGTTCTCCTCAAGCCACTTACCATCCATTAACGCAGTAAAGTTTGTCTAACTAGTTCGAGGTTGCTCCTGCCCTCTGATATGAGCCACCACCGTTCATTATTGGAGAGGTCACCAAACTCGTTTCACATCACAAGAGCAACAGGAAAATGGGACAATTATCCAAACAACCTGACAAAGATCATTTCACAAACCTAAACAGTCCTGGGAGATTTATATGACAGCTGTTTAAACCAAACAAAAGATCATCTTGTGACTAATTAAGGCAATATTCAAGAGCGTCTGACCTTGTATAGCCTACCACTTGATCTCTGATTTGAGAAAGCGTCTCAGCTTGAGGGTAAAAAACATGCCAAGTGAATTTGATCTTTTTGTTTTTCGTCAGTAGATGGTGGAGGCTGCACTCGAACGTAAAAATATATTACTAAAAACATTTCAAAGGGCACTTCATCTTAATTTCCTGTCAGGATATGCCGTGTACAAATCCTGAAAGCAATGAATGCATTCGAAAAACTGCCAGCCCCTTTCTGAACTACTTCCAAATTCCTTCAGTGAAAGTGTTTTTTCGTGAAAGTAAACAGCAAATCTTTTGGTTTTGAAGTCTTTCGAGGGAAGCGACACAACTTTAGGATGCTAGAACTGCTCCATGAAGCACTATTCATTACTGGTGTTTATTTAAAAAGCTAGGCTATTCATGTCCACACAGAGAGTTGAGTTTTAAAGAGCTAGTTCACCCAAACTGAACACTTACTCACAATTATGTGGATTCAGAGACATTTTGTCGAACAAAAAAAGATGAGATTTTGGATTAGAAACATGTAATCACCATAGACTGTAAAATATATGGATGTAGTATCCGTGACGTCACCCATAGGTTTCTGAAGAGCGCAAAAGAAGCTACAAGTAGGCGCGGCCAATCGTCGCCATTTTGTTCGCGTGTCATCGCACCCACGGCGGGATACCAAAGGGCAAAGAGGCGGTGAGTTGGCGGAGCTACAGACACCTGCTGGCACTTTGCTTAGACCTGGCAGACAGACTTTACTTTGGGAGAAACGCTTGATACTTCATTACCTGCGACTCGTTTGTGTTCTGACCACATGTGCTTGGCTGTACACTATATCAGTAAAGTGTTTAGACTTTCAAAAACACTGTAGTAATACGTTGAGCGACTAAACATTGTTCTTATGACGTTTTTCTACAGGAGGAAAACGCGAATTACTTCCAAACACTTTAGATATAGTGTGTGTGTTAGTAAATGCAAGACTATTGATGAACTCCAGCATAACACTGTATGATAACGCTTCAGATGACTGTTCTAGAGCCTACAGCTAATCAATCTGTCACATTCTGGAGTGCTTTACAGGTCTAAAGAAAATTATTAATGATAAATGATCTTAAATAAAACAAATACATTTATAGAGATGGTATACAAGTATATAACTTTACTCACATGGGAAATGAGGCCACATGAATGGTTTGTGAGCACAATTAAGTGCACACAGCATCTCATATCATCTGATAATTGTAAGAAATAAGTCCAAAAGGCAGCTGACTGTGTAAAGCCACATAAAACAACACAAAAATACGATGAATATGCTGAGATCAGCGGCTAATCTGCCGGATTCAGCTGAGGTAAAGTGACACGACCAGCGAGACCTAGCTGTCACTCAAGTGGCCTAGCCCTTAATTATGCAAACTTAATATAACCTAATATAAAGCAAATGGATGAGTTATAAAAAAATTCACCCCCCTCACAGTTGTCATGAAGGGTAATAATAGCTATATGAACCAAAATGGTTCTTTGTACCAGGCTGTAAACACCTTTTTTTCTACTGTAAAGTTGGCCATTCTAACAGTGGGCTCAATTGCAATTTGCTCTATTATGGAGCCAGGACTAATGGAATTTTGATGAATTGCAGTTTCAGTTACTTCCGTATTGGCTTCCCGAGGGAGAGCGGGAGGTTGCCGCTTGGTAATCACTGACTTCCATAATAGAAAAAACAAATAGGCCTAGCTACTATGGAAGTCAAGAATGTTTAAGGTTTTTGAAGCATTTTTGCTCAAACGTTTGGACACACTCCTAAAGGATATTAAAAGCTAATTCAAATCAATTGAAAGTCTACATAGGATCATCTGCGGATATATGATCAATAAAGCATAAATTTATATGACACTGTATAATAATTAATATTTTACAGTACTGTGACGATTGAGTTTAGGGTTAGAGTAGAAGTAGACGTCAAAAAATAAAATGTATTGGGTAATTTATAACAAAAATAATACTTCGTCACCTTAGAATTATAAGGTTCTCTCTGCATTCTGAATGACTTTGGGATATTGATCTTCAAAGTTTTTGCATTCCATATAGCAAACAGTATGTGTGTAACATTTGTTTTCAAAATAAAAAGTCTTAAAATGTAAACAACTTATAAAAAATATCCCATAATGTAAATAATTTTGTCATTTAATAAGAGTATGTTAATAACACAATTTTGACAAAAATGTCAGATAGAACCTTATAACTCTAAGGTGACGACTTGGTAACTACTGTTTTTCCATTACTGTGATGAGTGGGGTTAGGGTAGGGGTAGATGTTAAAAAATACAATTTATTGGGTAATTTAATAGATAACATAAATAATACTCTGTGCAACTATCATTTTATTATGTTACTGTGAAGGTTGGGTTTAGAGTTGGAGTGTCTGTAGAGGCTAAAAAATACTATTTATTGGGTAATTTAATAAACAATATAAATCATTTTTATTAACTTCTGGCTGCAACTGTATCTGATCTGAAAACATTCTGAAACTAACGTCACTATGGAAGTCAATGTTTACAAGTTTCCAACATATTTCAAAATATCTTCTTTCGTGTTTAACAAAAAAATTAATTAATTAAACATGTATGTTACAAGTGAATGTTGAGTAAATGACAGCATTTTCAGTTTTGGGTGAACTATCCCTTTAATGTTAACGTAACCTCAAAGCCGGTAAACGCGCCCCGAGGGTATAATTCTGTGAAACGTCTTGATAGCGTTATTTTGAACTTCATATATCAAGCGATTAAATATTTTAGGTCAATATTGTACAAAGTAGCCTACTAATACAGCCTACTTGTAAGTGTGTTGATGAGAAAAACAGCAGGTTTCGCTAACAATAATTAATATTTTTACAGTACTGTGACTGTTGGGTTTAGGGTTGGGGTAGGTGTAGATGTTAAAAAAATACAATTTATTGGGTAGTTTATTAAATAACAAATAATACTCGGTAACTACTGTTTTTTTGTTACTGTGACGATCGGGTTTAGGGTTGGGGTGGGGGTAGACGTTAATAAAATACAATTAATGTGAAATTTATTAAATAATAAAAATCATTTTCATTAACTTCTGGCCTTAAACGTGTCTGATCTAGCAACAACCTGAAAAGATTCTCAAACTACTATGGAAGTCAACGTTTACAAGTTTCCAACACTTTTCAAAATATCTTCTTTCGTGTTCAATAAATGAAAGCATTTTCAGTTTTGGGTGAACGTTACCAGCTCAAAGTTATAAACGCACCCCAAGGGTACAATTCTGTGAAACGTCTTCATCATTTTGAATTTGAAGTTCATATATCAAGCGATTAAATATTTTAGGTCAATATCATACAAAGTAGCCTACTTGTAAGTGTGTATAAGAGAAAAACAGTAGGTTTCGCTAACAATAATTAACATTTCTACAGTACTGTGACAATTGGGTTTAGGGTTAGGGTAGAGGTAGACGTTTAAAAAATCCAATTTATTGGGTAATTTAATAAATAACATAAATAATACTCAATAACTACTGTTTTTACGTTATTGTGACGGTTGGGTTTAGGGTTGGGGTAGGTGTAGATGTTAAAGAATACAATTTATTGGGTAATTTATGAAATAACAAATAATACTCGGTAACTCAAGTTTTTACGTTACAGTGACTATTTGGTTTAGGGTTGGGGTAGACGTTAAAAAAATCCATTAATGGGAAATTCAATAAATAACATAAATCATTTTTAATTAACTTCTGGCCTCAACCGTATCTGATGTAGCAACAACCTGAAAACTACTATGGAAGTCAATGTTTACAAGTTTCCAACATTTCTCAAAATATCTTCTTTCGTGTTTAACAGAAAAAAATGAACTGAACTGAACTGAATTAAACAAGTGAAAAAATAAATAAAATAAAAAAACATTACAAATGCTTTGCTTCTTAGACTTTACACACCTGAAACTTGCCTATATCACTTATTCACTGTTGCTCTTATAGTTGTGTAAATTGCTTCCTTGTCCTCATTTGTAAGTCGCTTTGGATAAAAGCGTCTGCTAAATGACTAAAAGTAAAGGTTGAGTAAATGACAGCATTTTCAGTTTTGGGTGAACTATCCCTTTAACGTTACCTCAAAGCCGGTAAACGCGCCCCAAGGGTATAATTCAGTAAACCGTCTTGATAGCGTCATTTTGAAGTTCATATATCAAGCGTCTACATATTTTAGGTCAATATCGTACAAGGTATTAATATAGCTTACTTGTAAGTGTGTGTATACCAGAAAAACGGCAGGTTTCGCTAGTTTGAATGTCGATCAGCTTTAGGTATGATATCAAGACTTCCGCCTCAGAAAAAAGTCTACAATTTTGGACGGGATTTTTTGTCATAGAAATAAAAACCTTTGTTTGTTTGTTTGTTTGTTTGTTTGTTTAGGGAAATTTAGGCTAATATTAAACAGTTAGCAAATCAAGTGTGGTCAAAACAAAACAAAACCAAGCGGCTATAAAACCCATGTTATGAAGATCCAGCACATCACTGCCATGCCAAATTCTTACCTGTTCTCGGCGTGTCAGGTATTGATTTTGCAGGTCCGATTTGTTTCAACTGAAAAACTTTACGCACTTCCTCGCAATCCATTAAAGTCCCCCGACACAGATCTGTGAAAACCGCTAAAAATGTATAAAACAAAACTCCACGCATCCCCATCTCCTGAAGCTGACCAGTTGAGAAATATGATGTCCGTTGAAGGAAAACGCGTGTTGATTTGCTCTTGGAAGACTTCTGGTGAATACAGCGTTGATTTTAGATGAAGAAACATATACTGAAGTGATTGTACATCACACACACGCGCGGCTGGGGAATGTTTCACACAGGACCTTCAAAAAGAGCGCAGTAAATGTGCTGCTGAAAGACGGAGCTGTCAGGAGCCAATGGGCGGAATCATTAGCCTGGTCCAACTATGAGCACACACCATCTACAACAGAGCACAACTAGCACTAGTACACGAGGAGCATTTTTTTTCTAGTATATCCTTCTTAAATTTGACCCTCAGCTATATTTACAGAACTTCTTTGTGAGCGCTAAAAGTTAACATTTATTGAAATGTTATGCTAACACGTCGCGTTTGCTTCAGGTGGTAACCATGGCAACAGTTTGAAGATTCCCGTAGTGGTCGGATTAATCGCTTGTACCTCACAATTCGCCTGTATTTACACCCTGATTAATGGTTGTGAATAGCCTGCTACTCGGGGAGAGTAGGGGGCTATGCAAATTATAAAGCAGGCAAAGTTTTGTAGAATTATACATTGGAAATCTCACACTAATTGTTACTTTCACACACACAAAAAAGTTTCGCCCACTACAACGTGTCTCGGACACTGAAAGCCTGTTGCATATCGATGTTTGCGCGGGTAATCCCAATTAATTCTGTGCGATGTTAATGGAAATTTTAACCAAATGGTATGCTTAAAACCACAGTGGAAATGAATTACTGGAAATAAAACACCTTCAGCAGATAATGCGAGCATATCTGCCAAATGAGCTGCAACAGCCCCACCTATTGGACATTTACTGACACTGCAGGTAAAAACTAGTTTTGGCTTGATGTCAAGTTTCTTAAAAATATAAAACATTGAACTGAAACTATTTTAATGAAGACTACCCTAAGATTTTGACTTGAAAAACAGTAATGATTTCAGTTATTTTCACTGTAATAATTATTTTAGTAAGCATTATAAACCATATAAAGTGATGACTTGAAGGTTTTTTAATCAATTAATTAATTTATTTTTTATTTAACTATCAATTTACAAACTCAAACGAGGAACAAAAACGGCATATACCAATATATACACGTTTCCAATCACATTTACATTATACAGTGCATACACACATTTTAATGCGTAACATTCAAAAGAAAAGAAAAAACTTTTAGGGTGGTTACACAAAAGAAAATAATTTAAAAATAAATAAAAAAATACATTTTTAAAAAGGAAAGCGACTCATAGTTTTGTATAGTTCAGGCCTCATACACATTTTTACTACTAAAATTCCATCACATTTCTATGAATTTTCCAAGACTTGGAAAAGACCTGTTTCATGCAATGTCATATGCATGGTAAAAGTAAAACAATGCATGTTTAAATTTATTACAGCATATCGTAAAACATGCAGAAATCTATTTAGTTTACATTTTTATTTATATCTATGCAAATTTGATTTAGATAATGCTTACACCGCACTAACAATGTGAGTATATGATTGGCCAAATACAGAAAAGAAGTAAATAACCTATATTCAAGTATACAGATATCTGTTTTCCATGACTTTTCCAAAACTTTGTGGGTTTTTCTGTTTTTCCAAAACTTTTCCAGGCCTGGAAAATGCCATGTCAAAACTCCATGACTTTTCCAGGTTTTCCATGACAGTATGAACCCTGATAGTCTTTGGATACTTTTAAAGACTCAAAATATGTTTTACATTCATTTTTAAAGCAATTAATCAAGGGTTTACTGTTATTCCATTAACTTTTGTGTATATAATATTTACCTATAATAATAATAACAATAATAATGTTTAACATCAATGGAAATTCTTTGGGAAAACCATCTGCATAAACCAAATCCTTAATCAAATTTAGGGATGGAATGTCAATATCTATATTGCTACTTAGCCAACTACGAAGGTCCTGCCAAAACATTTTTATGACTGGACAAGAGAAAAGTAAATGTTCAATGGTTTTAGACTCTTCTGGAAAAAAAAAAAACAGAAGGGTCTACCTCAAATCAGAATGTTTTTCGTAACATTTCTGCTGCTGGATATGCAGTGTTGATTAACCTGAATTGCATAGATTTCATTTTCAGTAAAATTGGCCATTTAAGAAATTTATAAAATCTTTTTTTAAAATATATTATTGTCAATATGGTGTATTGAAATCTAAAGTATGGCCAATTACTTTGTTACATTTTTTTATCTACGATTCCTAGTTCTTCAAGCTTTAATTCAGGTAATTTAGTAGATACATTTAAATGTTACAGTATTATGTATTAATTTTTTTAAAGCAATAGGAATAGCTTTACTGAAAGCATTAAATTCTCTAAAGGAACATTTCATCTCATATTTTTTCCATGAATTATGTTGAAGAATTAGACTATTTTCATCTGAAACATATGTTTTTATCATACCACTCTTGTTTGAATCTTGATTTTCTAATTACAGTAATGGATCTGTTGTTCCACAACACAGAGCAATGTGGTTTAAAGTTTTGAGTAAAATCTGTTTTCCAATAGTACAAAATCTGTTTGTGGAACATTGAAAGCTTAATCGGCAATTTTGAAACCTCAACATCACATTTTACCGAAAAATCTAACCCTGCCACTTTCTTGAAAACACATTTTGGATTATGAATCCAAATGGAGTTAGGCTGTGCTAGCTTGAAGGTTTTGATTTGAATACTTACAGATCTGTTGCACTTCCCTACACTCTCATGAATATAGGTGTGGGAGCTGTCACTGGGGCAGTCTTTTCAAAAGGTACAAATTTGTACCTGAAGGGTCCATAATGGTACCTCAAATGTACTTTTTAGGTACATTTGGTTACTGCTATGCACTTTTATGGTACCACTTTGAACTATTTGGGTACAAATATGTATCTTTTAAAAAGCTACTGCCCCAGTGACAGCTCCCGTCCCTTTATTTCTGAGAGTGTATGGACTAACATCAGAGAACATGGTTTCACTATAAAAATGAATATACCGTTCATCTTTACACAGGGCTACAGCAAACCTCTCTACATTCCATTGCATAAGAGCTCAACACCATGGTAATACGCCATGGGACACAACTTCAGTTACGAATACAGAATAAAGTATTGTGCATTTTTAAACAAAACACTTTAACATAAATGCACAGAAGATGTAGATTACTTTGCAAGCAGTTATACTTGTACAAGTTACGTTTATACACAACACTTCAAGAGAGGGATTAAGACCACCCTCTGCATTAAGCATGTGTACTTAGAGGGATGCTAGATTACTCGGCTTACACTGCATTTTTATAATTGGATTTGACAAATCGGAAGAACAGCTGATAGACTACATTGAATTTGTCCGTTCATGTTGGTTTAATAAAACCCAAGTCAATAAACACTCAACAGCATAGTACACAACAGGGTTGATACACATTTTTACTAGTAAAATTCCACGACTTTTCATGACATAATGTTTAATGTAATGTCTACATATACATGGTAAACAATAAGAACCATGACGTTCAAATTTATCACAGCATATCAGAACACACAACAATCTACTGTGTTTAAATTTGTTTTTATATCTATGAATAATTGATTTTGATAAGGCTTACACAGCACTAATAATGTGAGAGCAAGTTTTTGGCCAAGGTCAGAAAATAAGTCAAGTTAACTAACCTATATTCAAGTTAGGGCTGCACAATATATTTCAGCATCGATATCGTAATGTGTGCATCTGCAATAATCACATCCCAGGATATGCAATGTTGGGATTATAATTTAACCTCCTAGGGCTTGTGTTAACATACATGGACAGCACTTTTTAGCTCTTAAGTGGCTATTTAAAATACTTTGAATGTTTAATATTTTGTTAGACATACGGTGTCATCCTGCAACTGTTTTGCAGCATATGGAATGTCCCAAACCCTATTTTTAACTGTCCAAAATGGGGAAAATTTTTGCTTTTACTCTCTTGATAGTCAAAGCAAGTTCAAAAAAAAAATTCTGTTAAATATGCATTAAAAAAAAATCTGGAAAGTGTTATGTAAATTCAGACTGCCAGTCCACATATGGACATCATTTTTCTCTAAAAGTACATTGTATTGAAAGATTATGCTTAGGTGTTATTCTAATTAGGTTCCAATAAGCCCAAATGGCAAAGAGAAATAAAAAATGCATGTAAAAAGACACCTTGGGCCTTTAGAGGTTAACAGTTTAATCTTACTGGAGTAAAATTGTATTATCTGCATGCATTTTTGAAGAGATTCACCCAAAGATTACTTACCATTTTAATTACCCCTTCACTTGTTTAAATTGAGTGTTTTTTTTTTTTTTAAATGAACAAGAATATAGTTTAATAATTCCTTTTGTATTGAAACAAGTGTGAGTAAACGGTGAGTACATTTTAATCTTTGAGTGAACTCTCCCTTTAAGGCCTGTGAGAACATTTCAATACTGCAAATTTTAAAACATCCAGCCACAAGAAATGTTTCGTAATTAACAAAGATGAAATAATATATAATAAAATATGCAGTGCTTATTATTCAATATCTGTACCCGAATAGTGAATACCTGAAAACTACAATTCACTTGTGTCAATGCTATATTTTATTTTATCTATGGTTGCAATTCATTTGTTATACATTATTCAAGATTCACTCCTCTACAAAATCCCCTCAATCAATCCAAATAAACCTGTTAAATCATCTGATGAAATTATATTCACATCGCAATATAGATCACAGAAATACAAAATAAGGTAATGTCAGATGATTTTTCCAGCATTGCGCAGCCCTAAATCAACTATGCAGATAGTTTGTTAAACTAACTTTTATGGCTTTTCCAAAACTTTTCCAGGCCTGGAAAATGCCATGTCAATATTCCATGACTTTTCCAGGGTTTCTATGACAGTATGAACCCTAAAACAAGCATCTAAGAGTTACTCGTGTCTTGCACTTGCATGCTGTAAATGTGACAAAGTGAAAAGGTTATAAATAAACAAATGATGATGCATCTCAATCTTTTATTGACAGTCTTTTGCATTCAAGTCAGTATCAAGGGGTTCAAACAGTACATAGAAAAGTAATTATCTAAAACAAACAAACGAATACAAAATAATGAATGAATAAAACGATGACAAATGAAATGGGGGAGAAAAAAAAATTGTGGGGTACAATCTCCACAATCCTTTACAGGCCGGGACAAGTGCAATACCCTCAAAACACACAGCATTGCTACCAATCCCAACCTGCGCAGAAAGGGACCAAACAACTCCAAAAAAAAAAGTGCTTGGGATGTGTGCTGCCACTGTCAGTTTTGCATGGATTTGCACAGCGCACAGTCTTAAAAGCTGAATGCAAACCAGCAAAACTGACCGGGGTCCAGCAAGGTCACAAAGCGCACACAACCCTCAGGATTTCTCGCAGAAGTCTTCGGATCCCAGACGCATTAAGCTAGAAGTACTTCAAGTGCTCACACTGCAGTAGATGACAGAAATACTACCTGCACTATAAGCACTTTAGCACTGCTGAAACTCTAACACAAGTGCAACATTGGGAGATTTATTTAAAGATAAAAGTATGAAGGGGCAAGGGGAGGGGGTGGTGATTAATTGAGAAACCTTCTGATTTTAGAAATCAAAACATGGGAATCGTGGAGAAGCAGCAGGCCACCATCAGTTTTGCATAGATTTGCACAACTCCCGTTTTCTTGTAGTGCAACTATGCAAAACTAGCAGAGAACTGCACCAAAACAAAAACTGAAGGGAAAATGACAAGACACACACACACATATATGGATGAAAGTCACAGACCCTCGTGCCAGAAGGAGCACTTAGGGCAGTAGGTGCTAGTCTACTTCACTATCTGCACTAGATGCACCTTAGCACAAAGCCGTTAGGTTGGGTGTCTTGTCGAAGGATGCTTGGAGGAAGGTTAAAATGGCCAAGTGTATTGCTAGAAGTGCCTCCACTGCAGTAGATATTCCATAATACTACCTGCACTGTAAGCACTTTGACAATACATTGACACCCAAGTCCACACCAAAGCCACTCTCAGTTTTAAGAAAGTCCAACTTGCGGGCAACTACTCCCATCTTTCCTGGGATTTCTGAGAGGGGGAAGGGGAGAAATATTTGAGTTAGTTCATTACCTGTTGTATAATTCAAATACAATAAAGATTGACAGTACATGGGGTTGACTTTCTATACTACAAAAGCGAGGGCCTCATGGCAAAGCACATGTCACACGGGCACTGCGGTACTATCCATATCCAACTGTGACGGTGTAGCGGCCTTTAAAAACAAACTCCACCAAAGCACCGTCACCTAGTTCGCTCCCTCCGTTCTGAAGGTGCGTTTGACTATTAATTTCCAAGTTATGAGAACTAGAGTTGAGCGAGTGAATGAATTGCGCAGCCTGCGGACCGCGCCGTCCGTCTGAGGCGCATGCGCAGTGAGGCGCTCCCCGTTCACCCCTCCCCCAGCCCGAAACAAGCTGCACTAACATGGCGCCGTTGAGTTCACCAACCGGATCATTCTTCGCTTTAAAACTCCTCAGTTAGACAACAAGTAATAAGTTACACATGTCAAACAGGTAGAAACAACTAAACGGGTGTGGGAATAAAGTAGCGCGGTGGTGTGTTCGCGTACAGCCGAGGACATCGATAGCTGCTAATGCTAAGCTAACGTGCTAGAATTCCGCCTTAAACACGTACACATTGAATATATGAAATCAACAATGCATTTACGTCAACAAGCGAGGAGCTCACGATACTTACACAAAGAGTGAAACTATATAGTTAACAGTTTAATGTTTAACAGCAAGGGCTAGCTCAAGCTAGCTCCATCCACTCCCTATACTAAAATCAACAATCATTAAATAAATAAGCGGAGGTGCAGTTTGTGTGAATGATCAGATTTGGTAATTTAAACGTTCCACGCGCAGCTTTAAAGTTAAAGCAGAAAGTGATGGCCAAAAAGGGGGATGTTTTTGTGCAGCGCCGTTGCTAAGCTAGCCAGTGCGCGCGCGGCCTACGCGTCCCCCATGTGCTACTGCTTTGTTCTGGAGGCACTTTAACTCGCACGCTCAACACAAGGCGAAAACATCACTCCACAAGTCGAAAAACAACTTAATTCGCATCCCAGCACGCCGACGCGCGTCTACGAGGCTGATTCACGCGTATCGCGCAGGCGTGCGGTGAAATAAAATAGTTGGTAGTTGCAATGCAGCACGCATGCTTTTCAAATCTCCCACATTCTCCCCAACTATGGAGGTGGAGAGGACTACCATGCGCCACTTACTACATTGTTTGTATCACCATCGTTGTCGCTTGCGGAGTTACGAAATCATGCGCGCAAATCACCTCGTATGCGTTTAAGCGGGAAACCGCGATGGAGTTTGCGAGACTGGAAGCGAGGAAAAATTAACAACAGGTTCCTAGTCAATAACGCACAGTAAGACACTCACCAGTGAAATCCACCATCTTCACTCACTTGCCGTTTACAGCCACTGCTCTGGACAAATCTGCGAAACTGGTGCGTAAACTTAAAAGTGGAGCGCGGTCGTGTGTAACGCACGCGGCGCGCATCCGACGCGAAGTGAAACTTCTCCTGAAACGACTTTCTTAATCATAGTAAAATTGCAAAAGTGGCGCGAAGGCGACCTGCCTTGAACCATGTGGGTGAATGAAGGGCGGCTCCCGTTGAACGTAAATATCTACAACCCCCAACTCCTTCATTAGCATAAATAAACTACTTCCGATCTTTAGCCCTCCAACCAATCGAAGAGAAAGCC
>NC_079435.1:58536553-58541553 GCF_903798145.1 Danio aesculapii | reverse complement strand
TGCTCATGTTAACTTGAAGAGTGGAGCTGGAGTTTCTTTTGAGGGAGCAGAAAATGTGCATGTTTTTGCCTCTTTGTTCCTGAAAGTGTGTTGAGTTGGAGTGAGCTGCGGGGCAGGTCTTGTGCTTGATCGCTGGCTTGTAACCTTCCCAACCCCCATCCCATCCCAAACACAGGCCTCTTCTGCTCAATGGGGGCAGTTTTTGGGGCCTGACGGACGCGGGGGTCACACTGCCTCTGGTCAACACCCCGTTCCCTGCGTCTCCGGACAAAAGATGCAATTCCTCTTGGGAGGGAGGGGAAAGAGGGTGGATGTGATGAAGCTCAGAGACCTGGAAAGCAGAGGAGGGAGGAAAAAAAATGAGTGTAGTTCAGAGACTTGATCCAGAATGACAAAATATAGGAGAGAGAGAGAGAATTGCTGCAATTTGGATTGAGATTGCATCTGAGAGTGCACGGAGGAAATGGAGGATAGAGAAGGAGGAAGTTCTGAAATCCTGCGAGAGAGTGAAGAACAATCGACAAGCAGGAAGAAGAAGGACCCGCTTTTTTTCTCCTATTTTGATTCTCTCTCTCTCTGTCTCTCTCTCCCTCTGTTAAAATGGCAGCAGACTCCTCCCACTTCAGGGGCCAGGCAATTTTTTTTTGTTTGTCTTGAAAAGCAAGGCTAGGATTTGTCAGTGTTGGTGACCCGGGGTCAGGAAGACTCACCTCGCCTGTTCATCTGCACACGAACACACACACACACACATGAACACACACAGGCAGATCAATCCAAAACAATGAGAAAATTACCCAAAAAATAAAGTGTTTTTATTGGCATTTGTGGTTCCACAAACACCTGTAGAAGCTGTAGTGTGAATGTTCTTTATACTCTAAAAATGCTGGGTTATTTCAATCCAAATAAATGAAAATATGGTTGGTTTTGTCCATATTTTACCCATTATTGGGCTGAAATAACTTTTTGATATTAACAAAACTTTATGTGTAAATTGTTCTTCATGTTTAGAAAACAAATATTTCTATTAAAAACTGACCAATCAGAGCTGCTTTAGGAAATAAAATAGTGTGTTTAAATGCCAATATGCCCTTTTGGAATCTTTAAGAGTGTAAATGCACCTGAAAAGCCAGGAATTGTCAGTGTTGGTGACCTGGGATCAGTCAGATTCACCCCGTCTGCACACAAACACACAATTTGTCCTATAAATTTAATTTATAAAAAGTGTCTATATTTTACACATTATTTGGGCTGAAATAACCCAGCTTTTATTAGCTTAAACCCAGCTTAAATTGTTTACATTTAGAAAACAAACATTTCTAAAAAAAAAACATAATTTTTTAAAAACGTCAACAGTTTGTGTGTGTATATATATATATATATATATATATATTTTTTTTTTTTAAAGAGTGTAAATGTGGATTTGATTATACACTTTGATTTATACAGTCTAAAAATGCTGGGTAATTTCAATCCAAATTAAGTAAATATGGACAAACCCAATTGTGTTAACCAAATTTGGTTCTGCAAATGTAATTAAAAAAAAATAATAATAATATATATATATATATATATATATATATATATATATATATATATATATATATATATATATATATATATATATATATATATATATATATATATAAAATTAAATTTACAGAACAAAATTAGGGTAACACAATTGGGTTTGTCCATATTTACTTAATTTGGATTGAAATTTTTAGCACTTTAATTTTATTTTACAGCTTGTTTATTTTTCCCCAAATTTCTGTTTAAGGGAGAGAAGATTTGTTCAGCACATTTCTTAACATAATAGTTTTAATAACTCGATTTTAATAACTGATTTATTTTATCTTTGTCATGATGACAGAAAATAATATTTGACTAGATATTTTTCAAGACACTTCTATACAGCTTAAAGTGACATTTAAAGGCTTAATTAGGTTAATTAGGTTAACTAGGCGGGTTAGGGTAATTAGGCAAGTTATTGTAAAATGATGGTTTTGTTCTATAGACAATCAAAAAAAATTAGCTTAAAGGGGCTAATAATTTTCTAATAACTAATATTTAATAACTTTCTCCAGAAGAAAAAATATTATCAGACATACTGTGAACATTTCCTTGCTCTGTAAAACATTTGGTAAATATTTAAAAAAGGAGAAAAAAAATCAAAGGGGGGCTAATAATTCTGACTTCAACTGTATACTGAGTTATTTCAATCCAAATAAATTAAAATATGGTTGGTTTTGTCCATATTTTACCTATTATTGGGCTGAAATAACTTTTTAGAGTGTAAATTGTTCTTCATATTTAGAAAACAAATATTTCTATTAAAAACTGACCAATCAGAGCTGCTTTAGGAAATAAAATAGTGTGTTTAAATGCCAATATGCCCTTTTGGAACCTTTATTTTTAAGAGTGTAAATGTTCCTGAAAAGCCAGGAATTGTCAGTGTTGGTGACCTGGGATCAGTCAGATTCACCCCGTCTGTTCATCTGCACACACACACACAAACACATGAACACACACAGGCAGATCAATCCAAAACAACTGCAACAAAAAATGTCTAAAATTAAATGGTCTTATTGGCATTTGTGGTTCCACAAAAACCTTTAACATCAGTAGAAGCTGTCAAGTGTGCAAATGTTTTTATACACTCTAAAAGGCTGGGTTATTTCAACACAAACTGAGTAAAATATTGACACACAATTTTATATATATATAAAAAAAAATTATATATATATACACACACACATACACTATATACATAATACACATTATTGGGCTGAAATAACCCAATTGATCATCACATTGAGAAAAACATATAACAATAAATATATATTTTTTTCATATATAAAAAAACATTTTTGGAAGTTTTATTTGTAAAAGTGTAAGTGTACATTTTATTCTTTGATTTATACTCTAAAAAGGCTGGGTTATTTCAATCTAAATAAAGTAAAATACTGACAAAATTGGGGGGTTAAATTTGGGCCTATAAATTTAATATTTTGGTGGTTAGTTTTGGCCATATTTGTACATATTTGGGCTAAAATAACCCAGCTTTTAAAAATTGTACATCTAAAAATGCTGGGTCATTTTAATCCAAATTGGGCAAAATATCGATAAAGCCAATTGTTGGGTTAAATTTAGAAATTGTTATACAAAAATCCCAACACAAATTGATTAAGATACTTAATAATTTGTACAAATCTACGTGGATTGAACATAATACAATTTAGTTGTGCCCCAAAAAACTTAAAACATATGTAATTTCAACTCATTTTAAATAAATAGTAAATAAGTAAACAAGCAGTTTTTTGTTTAGGAAAGTCAGTTTTTTTGAGTGTATTTTTGCGGTTGGTTTTGTCTGCTTTACACATTATTGGGCTGAAATAACCCAGCTTTTTTTTGAGTGAACTTATACATTTTTCTTCTTATTTAGAAAACAAACATTTCTTTTGAGAACTGACCAATAAAAGCTTTTTAGGAAACTAAATAATGTTGTTTTGCCAAATAATGTTGCCAAAATTCACTTTTGGAATCTTTATTTTAAAGAGAGTAAATGTAGTTGAAAATCCAGGAATTGTGTTGGTGACCTGGGATCAGACTCACCTCATCTGTTCATCTGCACAGGCAGATCAATCCAAAACAACTGCTACAAAAATGTCTAAAATCAAGGTATTTATTAGGTTTTTCCACAAAAACATTTAACGTCAGTAGAAGCTGTCAAGTGTGCAAAATGTTCTTAATACACTTTTAAGTGCTGGGTCATGTCAACAGAAATTGGGCAAAATTTTGTTTGGTTTAATTTAGTTCTATAAATTGAATAATAATTAAAAAAAAAAAAAAAAAAAAAAAAAAAATATATATATATATATATATATATATAAATATATATATATATATATATATATATATATATATATATATATATATATATATATATATACACATACACAGTTGAAGTCAGAATTAGCCCCTTTGAATTTTTTTTTTTTTTCATATTTCATATTTCCCCAATTATGTTAAACAGAGCAAGGAATTTTTCACAGTATGTCTGGTAATATTCCTTCTTCTGGAGAAAGTCTTATTTGTTTTATTTCAGCTAGAATAAAAGTAGTTTTAATTTATTTTTTTTAAATCCATCTTAAGGTCAATATTATTAGCCCCTTTAAGCTATATTTTTCAGATAGTCTGCAGAACAAACCATCATTATACAGTAACTTGCCTAATTACCCTAACCTGCCTAGTTAAACTAATTAACCTAGTTAAGCCTTTAAATGTCACTTTAAGCTGTATAGAAGTGTCTTGAAAAATATCTAGTCAAATATTATTTACTGTCATCATGGCAAAGAGAAAATAAATCAGTTATTAGAAATGAGTTATTAAAACTATTATGTTTAGAAATGTGTTGATAAAAATCTTCTCTCCGTTAAACAGAAATTGCAGGGGAAAATAAACAGGGGGGCTAATAATTCTGACTTCAAATGTATACTGTATTTGTACAGTGTAATGACATTGAAACACATTTCAGTCTACTTATTTATCAAATTAATTTTTTTTTCATCTCGACTCCCTCTGTGCTCAATCTCAGGAGTGTTTTAAACTCAACATTTGGGCCAATCAGAAAGTCAGTCCCCCTTATCAGAATCTTCCAGATCAGATTCAGCCTTTAACATTATAGAAACGCTTTATGATCAGACGCGTGTTCGAAGACTCTGTACAGCAGCTCCTTTGAGAAGAAAAGTTCATTACAGACTATTAGAAACTGCTGGTGCTGGACACTTTCTAATAACTCCAGAACGACCCCTCAAAGCTCTTCAAAATAAAGGTTATTCATTGATAAATACGACTCATCGAGTCTCTCCATTCCACACAAAGTGAATTTTTAAGTTACTGTTGCTATTTTTTAACATAAACAGAGACAGTTTAAGATCTAAAATCAGTTTAACAGGGAAAAAGGTCTGTATTGAAAATGTTAAACCCTGTAAAACAAGTAA
>NC_079435.1:58491553-58531553 GCF_903798145.1 Danio aesculapii | reverse complement strand
TCTAAAAAACACTTTTATTTGAGCTATTTCTCAAGTAAATAAATCTCTTGTCATTTAACTTAATTTACTAAAGCAACCAAAACTGATTTTTTAATAATAATGAAACATGTCAAACAATTAACTATTTATTTATTTATTAGCTAAATTAAATCCATGACAGAAAAACAAATTGTAACTTTAAATAAATAAGCGTTAACTCAAATAACAATAAATATTTTAAAATAAACTTACACTTATTTTATTTCAGCTAGTTCGCAAAAATATCTCAATGTACCAAAAAAAATTTATTTGATTTTGATTTTCATCCATTTCCCTTCAGCTCAGTCTCTTTATTCATCAGGGGTTGCCTCAGCGGAATGAACCACCAACTATTCCAGCAAATGTTTCACACAGCGGATGCCCTTCCAGCTACAACCCTGTACTGGGAAACATACACTCTCTCATTCACACCCGTACCGGAGAAACCGGAGCACCCAGAGGAAACCCAACAAGAGGAGAGCATGCAAACTCCATGCAGAAATGCCAACCGAACCACTCGGGCTCGAACCAGCGACTTTCTTGCTGTGAGGCAATCATGCTACCCACTACGCCACCGTGACGCCCACACAAAAATACTACAATTAAAAGTAAAAACACAAAAATAAACACAAAAATAAGTTACCTAAATTACACAAGTTTTTACATGTATTTATTTTGATATTATTATTTATTTTTAGTTATTTCAAGAAAGTTCACATATTTATTTAATTTTTTAGCAGACATTTTGAACAGCACAGTGGTCAACTACTGTTGTTTTTATTGTACCTTGTAAATAAATTGGATTTGATGTATTGTATTTATATTTTCAGCTATAAAACATGCATAAGTCCACACATGAGTCCAGTCCTCTCAGTCAGATTCATGTGCCAAAAACTTGCGAATATTCTCCGTCTGCTAGAATTGATTGGGAACAAATCACCTGAAAAGTTCCAGCACTAATTCCTGCTTTAGATGTTTTATTCATTTTACGGAGGGAATAATGAGCACCTCTTCATACGTGCTTTCATCTACACAATGTCTGCAGGGAAAAAAATTGTGAAAGGGTTTTCTGTCGCTGAAATCCTCTATCAAACGTCTCCTTAATAACAGGTGATGAGCAGTGTTCTGCTTTCAATTAAAGTGGACGTCTGCTGAATTACAGGAATGTGAATGTTAAACAGCAGGACTGGAAACCACCTGTAAAAAACACACTCTTTCATCTGTCTGACACTTTCCCAGACACTTCCACCAGTTTGCACCAGACACTTACAAGCACTTACAATAGAAAACAATGTTTAGCTGTGAATGAACTACACAATTATTTTGCACTTACCTTAAATACCTCTTGTGCACAATATCTCGCACAATATTGTTCTGTCTTTTGTAAAAGTACTCGTATAGTCTGTCTTCTTTATCCAGACCATTAGATCAGACCACTAGATCCAGACCATTAAATCCAGACCCCTAGATCCAGACCATTAGATTCCGACCATTAGATCCAGACCATTAGATTCCGACCATTAGATCCAAACCACTAGGTCAAGATCATTAGATCCACAAAGATCAACACCATTAGATCCAGACCACTAGATCCAGTCCAGCAGATCCAGGACATTAGATACAGACCACTACATTCAAACCACTAGATCAAGACCATTAGATCTACAACACTAGATCCACACCATTAGATCCAGACCATTAGATTCCGGCTACTACATCCAAACTACTAGGTCAAGATCATTAGATCCACAAAGATCAACACCATTAGATCCAGACCACTAGATCCAGACCAGCAGATCCAGGACATTAGATACAGACCACTACATTCAAACCACTAGATCAAGACCATTAGATCTACAACACTAGATCCACACCATTAGATCCAGACCATTAGATTCCGGCTACTACATCCAAACTACTAGGTCAAGATCATTAGATCCACAAAGATCAACACCATTAGATCCAGACCACTAGATCCAGACCAGCAGATACAGGACATTAGATCCAAACCACTAGATCAAGACCATTAGATCCAAACCAGCAGCCCTGGACCTTAGATCCATACCACTAAATTCCAGAGTAGTATATCCATACCAGTAGATCCAGACCAGTAGATACAGGTCAGTAGATCCAGACCACTACAAGTAGTTAGTATATTTATATTACCACTCCGGAACGTTAGGTATGTATAGGTTTAAAATAGCTTTTATTTCACTAGATGCAGACCAATAGATCCAGACCATTAGATCCAGGACATTAGATCCAGATCAATAGATTCCGTCCACTAGATCCAGACCACTACATCAAGACCATTAGATCCACAACACTAGATCCACACCATTAGATCCAGACCACTAGATTCAGACCAGCAGATCCAGGACATTAGATCCAGACCATTAGATTCTGAACACTAGATCCAAACTACTAGATCAAGAACATTAGATCCACAACACTAGATCCACACCATTAGATCCAGACCACTAGATCCAAACCAGCAGATCCAGGACATTAGATCCATACCACTACAGTTCAGAGCAGTAGATCCATACCAGTCGATCCAGACCACTAGAATCCAGACCAGTAGATACAGATCAGTAGATCCAGACCGGTACTAGTAGTACGTATAGTTATATTACCACTCTGAAATGTTAGGTATGTATAGGTTTAAAATAGCTTTTATTTCACTAGATGCAGACTAGTAGATCCAGACCAGTGGATCCAGACCACTAGATCCAGACCAGAAAATCCAGACACTAGATCCAGACACTGGATCCAGATCTCTTAAACCATATCACTAGATCTAATCTACTTGATCCAGACCATTAGATTCTGACCACTAGATCCAAACCACTAGATCAAGACCATTAGATCCACAACACTAGATCCACACCATTAGATCCACAACACTAGATCTAGACCAGAAAATCCAAACACTAGATCTAAACAACTCAATCCAGACCATTAGATCCAGACCACTAGATCCAGACCATTAGATTCCTACCACTAGATCAAGACCATTAGATCCAGAACACTACAGCCACACCATTAAATCCATACCACTAGAATCCACACCAGTAGATCCAGACAAATAGATACAGATCAGTAGCTCCAGACCAACAGATCCAGAATATTAGATCCATACCACTAGAATTCACACCAGTAGATCCATACCAGTAGATCCATACCAGTAGATCCAATAGACCAATAGATGTAGATCAGTAGATCCAGACCATTACTAGTAGTTATTATAGGTAGATTACTGCTCCAGAATGTTAGTTATGTATTTGTTTTCATATTTATGATCTGTTTTCAATCAAAGACTATTATTCATAATCAGCATTTTGTCTTTAAAACGAATGCTACGGGGCGTTATGACACCGTTCCTTTTCACATTTACCAGCTGACCACTTACCTCCATGTGGACAGCTTTTCCGCTGTTACCAGTTTGTCCAGTGGCTCGCCGAATTCGTCGGAGGATTTGAGACACAGAACGAAGTTGACCGTGACAATAAAGAACGGTTCCAGAAAGCAGGTAAGGCAAAAACAAAAGCCAAGAAATAAAAAACACGTAAATAACAGGGTGAAAATGTGGTAAAATCTGAAGATGTGGTAAAAATTAGGCGGCCACGAGGGCTTTTCTTTTTCTGCATTGCTTTTCAAAAGAAAAAGACACTATGGGTTGGGTTTAGGGAAAGGGGTGGGTGAGGGTATCGGTCAGTCGGTTGTTCAGTCAATCAGTCGACAGCAGCCTCTAGTGGATTTGCACGAGAACAGCAGGTGCGAATGGCACTTGTGAGAGAAATTTGAGATCTGAAAAAGTGTACACAACAGCCTCTGGTGGATTCATGAAAACAAAAACTGCAACAAAACTAGCTCCTGGGATGTATTTGGCGCTCTCCAGAAATGTAAGGGTATGTAATCAGTATAAGCCTGTGTTGGTAAATTAGCCGATATTTTGGGATATATGTTTTTATTTTTATTTCCCCTGTTTATTTATGCTTTTGAATTGCTATGAACCTTGATCTTTCTTTCACAACTTCTAATCTTGAAAAGTAAAAAAAAACAACTGAGTTTTATTGATATTTTTAATAGTTTAAAGTGATATCAACACACCATAATGCAATTCACACCCAGAAATAAACAGAAAACACTAGTGAATCACAAAATACGGAAAACTGCTAATTTATGGATATTTTTTTACAGTGTAGTTTGCATTGTAAATTAATGTCAATGCATTCTTAAACTCGATTGCTAGTTAACACACTTAATACTTTAAAATGCTGCTTATGTAGGAAGCTGATGGGGTTTTGAAACATCCATCTTTCCATGTTAATGAGATTCTCATATCACTTTAATCAATTACACCATAAAATGATTCTGTCATTTAAAAAAGGCATATCTGTGCAGAAACTCTGAGGAAGGGCAACTTTGCAGTTTGGTCTGCTTTTCAACAGTGAGCATGATGCAAGATTCTGCAACGTCTCTGGCAAAAATCACCTGGACAACAGTCAGGACGCATTGACTTTAAAAGAGTGCAGAACTGAAGGTCAGCGGCGCTCACAGTGAAGCCATCTGCCAAAACACTCAGCCTTCATACTGCAGAAATACATGCCATTATTAATTATTTACATGCATGTGATTTACATGCATGTGAAAAACGTTTCGCAGACTTTTAATGAAAATGCGGCACAGCAAATAGAGAGACTCATCCACTAAACCTCATGAAACACCCTAGCTACAGCATGGCAACAATCCCAATAAACCAATTAATTGCACCCTAGGTAGCATATCTTCATTGAATTCACATTGAATCAACAGGCAAAAGGATGAAACTTCAATTCATTGAATTTTCATCAGCTTTGCACCCTCAAATAATGCTTTTATTCAATGATAGAAACAGATTCACAGAGACGGTGCTGAAGTTAATGAGATAATTAAGTGATTAATTGAGTGTGGTTGTGAATTGATGATAAACACCTGCTGTAAACAAGACGAATCACTGAAGACACACAAAACTAGAACTGACTTCAGTTTGACTTTGTCACACAGCTACAAAAAGTTATGTCGAATTTATTTCATGAAAATAATTGTACTGTTAGCCATTGCCATTATGGAGAACAGTGTTTTCTTAAGCTCTGCTCACACTGTGAGATTTCAGCCACGATTTTGTCATGTGAGACAAATTTGGGAAATCCTAAAAGATTCCTGAAACCCTAGGCTAAAATCTGTGCTCTTTGATGTTTGTTGGACATGTTTACCTACAGCCGCTTAGTGCCCGTTGCGATCAAATTTTCCCTCCGATAAAGTTCTGGCAGTGTCAGAAGATTTCAGACACTTTCCTGCAGTGTGACAACAGCTGCGATGAGGGTCAATCCAAGAACCAATAGGAGCGCAAAATCTGATGCTGCAATCCATGCGACAGTTCAAATGACCACGGGGAAATGTCAAAACCTTTTTTTTTCTTCCAGGGGTCTGTTCTTTCTACATGGATTAAATTTAGAGTGGAGATTGCATAAATTTTATCTATATATATATATATATATATATATATATATATATATATATATATATATATATTACTTATATATATATAGCTTAAATTATATTTACTATTAAGTGTAACTACTACTGTAAGAAATTATCAGAATTCGGTCCATACTTTCAGTATTACCTTTGCTTGAACTGAACCCGATCTAATCCTGTATATATGAAATGAGTGTGCTCCCGAACAGGTTTGAGCTACCAGAACTGCTTTGACAACAACTCTCGGATGAGTTTTGAAGAACGAAATGATCCTGGATCGTGTCAAATCGTCAATGACCAAATACAGCTAACTGAGTAATCCACGTACGAAGAACAGACCCCAGATCCAGACCATTAGATACTGACCATTAGATCTAGAGCAGTAGATCTAGACTGTAAGATCTAGATCACTAGATTCAAACCAGTAGATCCAGACCATTGGATCCAGACCACTAGATCCAGATGAAGAGAACTAGACCATTAAATCCAAATCATTAGACCCAGACAACTAGATCCAGACCATTAAATCCAGACCAATAGATCCATACCAGTAGATCCAGACCACTAGAATCCAGCCCTATTAGACTCAGACCAGTAGATCAATACCACTATATCCAGAACACTAATCCAAACCACTAGATCCAGACTAAAAGATCCAGACCACTTAGTCCAGGCTAGCAGATCCAGGACATGAGATCCATACCAGTAGATCCAGATCACTAGAATACAGACCTATTAGATTCAGACCAGTAGATCAATACCACTATATCCAGAAAACTAATCCAAACCACTAGATCCAGACTAATAGATCCAGACCATTAGATCCAGACCACTTAGTCCAGGCTAGCAGATCCAAGACATTAGATCCATACCAGTATATTCAGATCAGTAGTTCCAGACCACTAGAATCCAGACCAGTAGATCATTACCTGTAGACTTAGATTCGTAGATCCAGACCACTAGATCCTGACCTTTAGATCCAGAACACTAGATTCAGACCATTAAATATAGACCACTAGATACAGACTATTAGATCCAGACCAGTAGATCCAGAACATTATATCCAGAACATTAGACCTATACCACTAGATCCAGTCCATTAAATCTAGACCACTAGATCGAGACCCTTAATTCCAGACCACTAGATTCATTCCATTAAATCCAAACCACTAGATCCAGGCCATTACATCCAGACCAGTAGATCCAGAACACTAGATGTAGACCTCTACATCTATACATTAAAACCACTAGATTCAGACTACTAGATTCATACCACTAGATCCAGACCAGTAGATCCAGACCATTAGATCCTGAGCACTAGATCCAGACCCTTAGATCCAGTAGCTGCAGCAACAATTCTAGAATAAATCAGCCTATCAGCGGTGTAAGTGCCTCCCACTTGTGAGCCTGGATTAGTGGTCTGAATCTAGCATGGCCTGAAACGTGTAGGTCTGCAGCTGGATATTATTCTTTGAGTCAGTTTCAGCTTCGCTCCACAAAAAGGCGCAGTAAATGAGTCTCTGTCTGCGCTGCTATTTAAACGCACATCAGGCATTCTGGCAGCACATCGAGACTCTCTGTCTTTCAGGACAATAATCACATCCGTCTCCGCATCTCTGCGAGCCTCCACACCGGCACTGCGAGACAAATGACGCCTCTTCACCTCCTCTGCATCCAAAACATTTTCTGTTACCCTTCACTGACGCGCTCTAATAGAGAAGCAGCCGCGACGCACTTCTGTCTCAAACCCGAGAGTCTATTTCACTAGGCGTGCAGTTTATGACCCTGTGTGTGTGTGAGAGAGAAAGAGAGAGAGAAAGTGATTTGAGATTTAAGCTCACCTTCATTTTTACAAGATAACAGTTACACTCAGGGGTGTTGCTAGACATAAAGCTCTACTGGGGCACACACCCCCTTCCCCCCACCCTAAAAGAAAATTAATAATAATAATAATATATATATATACAATGTTAAGACACAACTAGAGTGATATACTAAGATCATTTAAGAAATCTTTTGCATGAATACTAATTTTATTTGAATGAAATCCTATAGACAATTCAACAGAATACAAATAGAGATGTTTTATAGAATTATCTGTTGTCTTAGACTTGACACATGGCAGAGAATTAGATTTATTAAGTCTAACCTCCCTGACTCGTCATCCCTCCTTTTTGCTTCATCCAAAAAAGTCTATCAGGAGGCATGCTTAGTAAGATCACCATCATATTGTTTAAACTTTTGTCGACTTGCAAAACAAAAAAGGCTGTTACGTCGGTTTTACAACGCATGAGCGGCGCATGAACAGCAAGTAGCCTACTTTTTTGGCGCGCATGTTAACTTTCGGGACTTGCACTGGAAGAATAGCCAGCCTGATCTCACGAGAAAACGCAAGTATTTTACGTTTTGTCAGTTTAGTGGGTAATTCGTACGAATTCGTACGAGTTCATTCGTACGAAATTATACGATTTTAAATAGGAGGCGTGGCACCTAACCCCACCCCTAAACCCAACCGTCATTGGCGGATGAGCAAATCGTACGAAAATGTACGATTTAGATCGTACGAATTCATACGAATTAGCCACTAAATCAAAAAGTTTTGAATTGCCGTGAGATTGTGTTGGAATAGCAGTGCACGTGAGAAGCACACGGGTTCTCTGCGCACATGCGGAAAAGTTCAGTTTGCTTTTTGATTACATTGCTTTCACCAGCGTTGGTTCGGTTGCACATAGAGAATAACGTCTTTATTTCGGAATTACCACTCTTAATAAATACACTTGCATATGAAGTAAATATCTCAATGCATTTACTGGGGCACTGGGGATTTTGGGGCACGGTCCTGGTCACACTGCAAAAATGTTTTATTTATTTTTTTGTCTTGTTTCTAGTCCAAATATGTATAAAAATCTTAAATCAAGAAGTGTTTTCTTGACAGGCAAACCTATTGTCTTGTTTTAAGAAATAATATGGCAAAAAAGACTTAAAACAAGCTAACAATCTGCCAAAGGGTGAAACAAAATAATCTTATGTCAAAACAAAGAACAAGATTATTTTGCTTACCATGTTGGCAGATTATTTAGCTTTTTTTAATGAAAAACTCACTTAATTTATGGCATATTATTTCTTAAAACAAGATTTTAAGATAGCCTAGAGCAGTGTTTCTCGACCACATTCCTTGGGTCTGTTCTTAGTACCTCGCTTAAATGATCTAAGATGATTTGGCAGATCCTGGATCTTTTAGTCTTGATAACTGATCTCTGGTTCTTCAAACAAGTTGGCGAATCAGATTAAAATGTCTGGATGAATTGATCTGAGATCGCTGCGCATGTTGTGAAGGACCAACACAATCTCACGGCAATTCGTAACTTTTTGATTTAGTGGCTAATTCGTATGAATTTGTACGATCTAATTCGTACAATTTAGTACGCTTTGCTCATCCGCCAATGACGGTTGGGTTTAGGGGTGGGGTTAGGTGCCACGCCTCCTTTTTAAAATCGTACAATTTTGTACGACTGAACTTGTACGAATTCGTACGAATTAGCCACTAAACTGTCAAAACGTAAAATACTTACGTTTTCTCGTGAGATCAGGCTGGAAGGACAGATCTATCGATCCTCGAAATCATGACCAGAAATGCAATGATTGGCTGATGGCACAGCAGCGTAATGACATCATCTGATTAATATTCAATTATCCATATAACAAAACTACAGAAAATTCGTAGTAAACGGTTTGTTAAATATGATACTCAATTGTGAACAGCAAGCTTTCAACTTTCAGTATTTAGTCATTTTATTTAGTTTTACATTTAGAGTGGATTTTCTTTATTATAGTAGCCTATTCAAGTCCCTAATTGGTGTAAGGAATTACTGGCTGTTTAATTACTGCGTATGCAGTGTTTCATACATCTGAATTTTTTACTGCATACGCACATTTACAGCTTTGTTTTAGTATGATTTCTACGCAAGTCTTTGTACATGAGGCCCCTGGTGATCTGAATCAGCTGTGTTTGGTTAAGGAGACACAGGAAAATGTGCAGAGCTGGTGGTCCCCCAGGAACATGGTTGAGAAACAGGTCTAGAACACAGGTGTCAAATCTAGATCCTTAAGCACTTCTGCACAGTTTAGCTTTAACCCAAATGAACACACCTGATCAAACTAATTGAGTCCTTCAGGCTTGTTTGAAACCTACAGGTTAAGCGTGTTGAAGCAGAGTTGGAACTAAACTGTGCAGAGTTGTGGCCCTCCAGGAACTGGACCACACACCTGTCCTACTTGGTGATATCAGGCTGGCGTATATTGTTTGCATATATAAAAAGTTTGATAAATATTTCCCTGCTATTTCTCCTACTAGTGCAGTCCATTATTATCTAGTTTGTATTAAACACAATATAGGGCTGTTTTTAAAAATGATGCTAAAATCCCACACGACCTCTACAGGAGCATATTTCATCAGTTAACAAGCTCACAGCGGAAAAGCTTTACAGATTGCTGTTAAAAAAATCAGCTTCTCTATAGAGAAAATGAATGAGAATTATACTTCCCGAACCCGTCTGTTGTGCTCTGTTGTGAAATAATTCATCACACTTCAGTTTTTAAAGGGTTGGAAGTCATTCAAGGGAAGCGGCAGGTGTATATTAGCTGAAATAACCAACAACACATGTATGGCAAGCTGCTTTAACGTTTATTCTATAACACATATGCATGCTATTTTAGATGTAGCCTACTAATACTTGTCCATTGACCACCAATTAGTGCGTATTACCTAGATACTAGATCAGGCATGGGCAAACTTGATCCTCGAGGGCCGGTGTCCCTGCAGAGTTTTGCTCCAACACTAATCAAACACACCTGAACACCCTAATTAGTGTCTTCAAGATCACTAGAAAGCTACAAGCAGGTGTGTTTGATTAGGGTTGGAGCAAAACTATGCAGGGACACCGGCCCTCCAGGATCGAGTTTGCCCATCCCTGTACTAGATACTAGTTCTTTTTAATTAATAACTTTTTAAGACTTTAATTAAACCTTTGTCAACACATTTCTAAACATTATAGTTTTAATAAGTCATTTCTAATAACTCACCCATCAGCCAAGTTGAGGTCACTAAGGTAGTTTGCAAGCTCCGCAGTGGCAAAGCAGCAGGGGTGGACGAGATTCACCCTGTGTATCTTAGGTCTCTGGTTATTGTGGGACTGTCTTGGCTGACACGTCTCTACAATATCGCATGGAGGTCAGGGACAGTACCTTTGGACTGGGCAACTGGAGTGGTGCTCTCATTTTTAAGAAGTGGGACCAGAAGTTGTGTTCCAACTAACACTCATCAGCCTCACGGGGAAAGTCTATAGCTGCGTCCCAAATCGCACACTTATGCACTATTCTCCGCCATTTTGTAGTATAAATAGTAAGTAGTGTGTTCACACTGAAAACTCAAAAAATAATAAGTGCACTTAAGTCACCCGGATGATGCACTCATTCAGCCAGTAAAATGAAGTGTATAATGATGGATACTTCACGCTCTCAACGACCGCAGGTTTGCTCACGTAGTGGAAGGGGCGGAGCTATCGGGCACACATGTTGGATAACTTTATTTATTTTGGATGGTGAAAACAAAAATCTCCTAAGAGAGTGATTATAGCGACTCCCGGTGGTGAATGCGGTTATATATAATGCAGGTATTTTCTGATAGTTTGGTCATTTATTTCACTGATATGGCAACCATCAAACGTCATCAGGGAAATGATTTGAATTTCTGCTTAGTAAAAAACATTAGTGCTCCATTTGTGACGACACTACATACATATACTATGCTGTTGAGTGTGTAAGTGCATAAGGACATAGTGCATAAGTGCAGAGTGTATAGTGTGCCATTTGAGACGCAGCTTATGCCAGGGTACTGGGGAGGAGGATCTGGCCGATGGTCAAACCTAGGATCCAGGAAGAATAATGCGGTTTTCGTCCAGGTCGTGGTACACTGGACCAGCTTTATACCCTCACCTGGGTGCTCGAGGGTTCATGGGAGTATACCCAACCAGTCCACATCTGTTTCATGGACTTGGAGAAGGCATTCGACCGTTTCCCTCGGGGCATTCTGTGGAGGGTGCTCTGTTAAGGGTTGTCTGGTCCCTGTACAAACAGAGCAAGAGTTTGGCTTGCATTGTCAGAAATAAATCAGACTTGTTTCCACTGCCGGCAGGGTTGTCCTTGTCACCAATTCTGTTCATAATGTTTATGGACATAATTTCTATGTACAGCCTTAATAGTTTTAATAACTAATTTCTAATAACTCACCCATCACTCAAGCTGAGGTCACTGAGTTTGTTTGCAAGCTCCGCAGTGGGAAAGCAGCAGGGGTGGATGGAATTCACCCTGTGTATCTCAGGTCTCTGGATATTGTGGGGCTGTCCTGGCTGACACGTATCTACAATATCGCATGGAGGTCGGGGACAGTACCTTTGGACTGGGCAACTGGGGTGGTGGTTCCCATTTTTAAAAAGGGGGACCGGAGACTGTGTTCCAACTCGAGGGATTACACTCCTCAGATGCCCTGGGAAAGTCTATGCCAGGGTACTAGAGAGGAGGATCTGGCCGATGGTTGAACCTAGGATCCAGGAGGAACAATGTGGTTTTCATCCAGGCCGTGGTACACTGCACCAACTCTATACCCTCACCAGGGTGCTCGAGGGTTCATGGGAGTATGCCCAACCAGTCCACATGTGTTTTGTGGACTTGGAGAAGTGGAAGATGCTCTGGGAGTATGGGGTCAGAGGTGCTCTGTTAAGGGCTGTTCTGTCCCTGTATGAACAGAGCAGGAGTTTGGTTCGCATTGCCGGCAATAAGAAACTTGTTTCCAGTGCATGCTGGACTCCAGCAGGGCTGCCCTTTGTCACCAATTCTGGAGAGGAGAATCTGGCTGATGGCTGAACCTAGGATCCGGGAGGAACAATGCGGTTTTCATCCAGCGGCAGCAGTAATGTGGTCAATGTAATGGTCTGTTGTGGTAAAGAAGAAGATGAGCCGAAAGGCAAAGCTGTTGATTTACTGGTCAATCTACATTCCTACTCTCACCTATGGTCATGAGCTTTGGGTCATGACTGAAAGGACAAGATCCCGGCTACAAGCGGTCGAAATCAGTTTCCATCACAGAGTTTGCAGGATGCACCCTTATTGATAGGGTGAGGAGCTCTGTCACCCGGGGGGAGTAGAGTAGAGCCGCTGCTCCTCCACATCGAGAGAAGTCAGCTGAAGTAACATGGGCATCTGTTTCGAATGCCTTCCTAACACCTACCTAGGGAGGTGTTCCAGGCATGTCCCGCCAAAAAAATATTATCAGACATGCTGTGAAAATATTCTTGCTCTGTTAAACATCATTTAGGAAATATTTGAAACAATTAAATAAAAATTCCACAGGATGGCTGACAATTCTGACTTCAACTGTACACACAATTTGTCCCCCCATTGCAGCAACACTTGCATCGCCAAACTTGCAACAAGTTTAAACAAGTTTATCAACAGGAAATTATGTTTGCTCTATTTATGACAGTGAAAAATGTGTTTGCTCGTAATATGAATCTGTAATCTTTTCTATCATTCAGTAGGAGTCAATTGCGAGATGATGCATTTCCAAATAAGCCCCGAAGCTAAATGCGCACATATTATATTTCCAGCCTCAAATCAAGACATCCCTCAAAATTGCTGATAGTTTTGGTAAGATGTGTTCATGCAAACAACACTGTAATAGCCAGTAATAGATTGTTGATCCCTCAGTTTACAAAATAAACTTTCTCTATGTGGATACAGAGATGTATTTTAACAGTAATATAACATAAAAGGGGCAGCAGGGTGGTGCAGTGTGCAAAGACTTTTTTGGTCACACTTTGTTTGATGGTCCGTTTGTTGAATTTAAGTTACATTGCATCTACATGACAACTAATTCTCATTAGATTATAAGTAGACTGTTAGGATTGAGGTTATTGTAAGTTGACATGTACTTGTAAAGTTTCTTAGGCCCTGTTTACACTGTCAGGTCTTGATGCCCACCTCTGATTTGTTGCCTATATCTGATTTTTATTTGCCTGTCCATTTACACGTTTTGTTAATTGTGACCGATATCTGATTCATGTGTTTACACTTGCCATACAATTTACAACGTTGCGCATGTGTAAAAGCACGTTATAGTATCTGAGCTACACCTAGCCACAATGGAAGAAACTGTCTTGTTTTTAGCTCTATGAAATATGCGGAGATCGCCCTGCTTTAAAATGATCTTGAGGCGAAGGCTGAGGGAAATCGTGGTCATCGCAGCTTGTGCCTATGGTTTATATATGGTGTCATCCACCATCTAGAGGAATTTGTGGGTACAACAGGCTTCTTACACCTTTTCCAACTTCAAATTCCAGCACTTTTCAAGCACTTTCAAGATGCATTTTTATGCTTTTCCAGCACCTAACCACCACGGTAAATTACGTTTAAATATGCTGTACTTTTTCACAATTAAATCCATTGTGTTATTTTAAAAAACACAATATGACGTTTTACCTGAAATTGTTCAATTCTTTGGAGCATAGATTTAATGGAATAGTTCACCCAAAAAAATAAACAAAAACAAAAAAAATTCAGTATTAGTAAAAGTTCAGTTATTGGATGAAGTATCTTTTAAGTTTGGTCTCTTTCTACCTAAAGTTGATGTCTCAAAAAATTATCTTGCTGTCAGAATTTGTTTGGGTGTAGTACCAAACTTTCATGACCAGTCGTTCATGATATTTCATGTGCATAACTATTCAAAATTAATGTAACAAATTAAATCCTTGCCACACAGCCTGAAAATATTATTTCTGCAAATTAATGAACTGTTCCTATGTCAACTGTTTTGAAAATCAATCACCAAATTCGAAACTACAGTTTGCAAGCATTCATTAAAGGGCACCTATGGTGAAAAATCTACTTTTCAAGCTGTTTAGACAGAAATGTGTGTAAGTATAGTGTATAAACTGTCATATTGGGGTGATATAAAAACACCCAGTCCTTTTTTTTAAATTTAACAACATAAAAACGGTGGACCAATTGGAGCGGTTTTCAGATCGACCGCAACTTTACGTAGGAGTGCGGTCCCCCGCCCACCAATATTGATTGACAGCTGCGCTCATTAACATGTCCGGTAGTCACGTGTATAATCATATCATCAGGACAGGACGAGCGCAAAGCAGCCGGGAATAAAAGGTGTGTTTAGTTCGCTAGGATCATCAATCATCATCAAACGTGATCAAGAGTGAGTTTCACAAGTTTAAAATGTTTTAAAACAGAGCACGTGTGTAATGAATTACAGCGATTCACTTCAGATTCACTTCATCAGCACAGCCGCGTCTCAGAACAATTATAAAGGAAGACGCTTCAATCCCAGTTATTAATATACATTAATATAAGAGATATCCATACAGCAGTGGATATTACCAGTATCATGTCACATATGCGTGCAAAACGAGTGCAAAGCTTAACGCGCTCTCTCTCTCTCTCTCTGTGTGTGTGTGTGTGTGTGTGTGTGTGTGTCTTCGTGTCTGAGCTGTGTGTGTGTGTCTTCATGTCTGAGCTGTGTGTGTGTGTGTGTCTGCGTGTCTGAGCTAAGTGTGTGTGTGTGTGTGTGTGTGTGCGTGTGTGTGTGTGTGTGTGTGTGTGTGTGTGTCCGCGTCTGAGCTATATGTGTGTGTGCGTATGTCAGCGCTACGTTTGTGCATGTGTGTGTATGTGTGTGCGCTATGTGTTTGTGTCCTTGCTGTGTGTGTGCGTGAACTTTGTAATGACATTGTGTGTGACTCATTGTTGCAAATCCACAAAAAATGCATCAAATACTGATTGTTAAAGTCCTTAATGTAGTATTTCTCACACACGTTACGTGAGATCTGCTTCCTGAGGCAGCCGAAGGCGACGATTGCTGACAGGCACGTGGGAACGGTGGGCGGAGAGGACTAGCCTTAAAGGGCCAGTACAAAAAAACAGCAAAACCTTTTTTCCAGCTATAATATAGACACTTCAAACAGCTCTAATAAATAATCTGATGTGTGTTTTGAGCTGAAACTTTACAGACACATTCTGGGTACACAAAAGACTTATATTAAAAATGAAAAAAAAAGGGGTAACCTATGTGCCCTTTAATATTACTTAATTTTTTTTTTATTATTATTTTATTTATTTACTTTATATTACTTTAGGTTAGGACTAAATAAGGTACTGTTGTAACTCTATGCAAATGTCCCACCTGTCAAAGGGTGACAGTTAAGGGGTTAAAGGAAAACATGTTTGATGGTTGAAAATGTATCACCTCTCTGTAAGTAGTCTTGACATTCTATATAACCTATATATAAATGACAAATAATCACCAGACAGATAAATACAATTTCAATAAACACTTAATTGTGTAAAATAGGGGGAAAAAAATCTGCCTTCTTCTTATCTTGAGCAGCCCTCACATGGCATGGTGTGTGGTACACAATCAATGACTTAAATTGGCAAGGAAGTGCCCTTTAGACTGTTGAGTTTAGGAAAAAATGAATGAAAATGTAAATAGTGCAAAAATGAAACTGTACTGAACAAAATATAGTGCAAAAATAACTAGCTTATTCAGGATTAGGCCAAACATAATATAACCTAATATTTGCAAACGTCATCTTAATAATAGTAACAGTCTTTTCATGAGCTGCAACATTATAATCTCAGTGAATGTAGGCCCTTTTGCGATGGTGAACGCGCTGCAATTGACAACATCATGACGATTAAATGAAGGATTAAATATAACATCTCGTGCTTAAAATATGTGGCAAACGCTGTTACCTGTAAAGCAAACTCCCTCAGGCTTTACAGTGAATGGCTTTAGTCATTTTCATAGCGGACTTTAACCCACCAGAAGTCTTTTATTCACTCTTCAAAAAGTGTAAATGCTGGAGTAACATTTACCACATGATCACTGATCAGATGTGTCATTATTTGTAACTTCAGGTGGTTTGTAAAACTAAAACTGTCAGTGTTGTTTCATTCTCTCGTACTCAGATCTTTACATTTTCGCACCTGTAGCTCCCTGTCATTTGAAGGGAAGCGTTGACTGAGTGATTGACAGCTGATATTAACCAATCCATACGCGTTCAGTTCAAGGGCAGTTGACCAATCAGAAGAGCTTTAAGGCGGGGCAGGCATTCTGGGCTTTGTTTACTGCAGCAAGTTGACTGTTTTAAACTATTCCTGAGCGCTGCGATGGACGCTTTAGGTGCAAATATGCATTCTGCGTGAATGTCTCCTAAATCTGTGCATCCGGTGAATGAATTTTCAGCACTTTGTCCAAAATCCAAGCACTTTTCAAACCTTACAAACACTGTATTAAAAATCAAGCATTTTCCAGGATTTCCAGCACCTGTACAAACCCTGGTACGAGAAAGATCTCATGTCTGGTGGGAGCAAATTGTGGCGACTGACCACATTCCTCCTCCATGTTTCCTCTGTTGTTGCGGTTTTCCTCGTCAGCGTCCATAGATATATACACTAGATATCACATACGGACCCCGAGCATGCGTCAATAAAACCGCCACATTTGTACAGTACTCCCAGGACAAATGTCATTCCACCGCACTAGTCAAGACAGTGTGCCAACGTGAAGATGCTGGCAAAGAAAACAAGCATAAAGGCAGAACATTTCATAGGTAAGATTTCGTTTCTGTTTTTGTGTGTTATGAACTTTTGTGCTAAACAATTAACGTTATTGATGATAATACAATTTAACAATTTTGTTAAATAAAATAAGCAAACATTGTTATTAAATATGACAACAAGACGCTGCGGTGCCAAAAACCTGTATTATTGTCGGCTCAGTGAACGAGTCGCTCATAACAGAGATTCATTCACAAACGAATCGCTCCCTCCGTCAGAATAACAAGCGAAAGCAGGAGAGGGGGTGTGTTTCAGGACACAGATTAGATTAAATTTAACAGGAAGGGTGGATTGTACATTTCCATGCACACAAACACTTGTTCTTTGTCATAATGTCTGTGTGGTCACTTGTCCATCAATGTAGAAAAGTGATGTAAAATTATAATTTTCGTAATTAAAAAAATAATATTGGCATAATGACCACCGGGAAAACTCCCGATCATAGATATATGCATATTTGTGTATTTTTCTGGCTCTGGATAGCCACAGTCCTCCACTGCACCCTGGTCTCGCATTCATTTCAACGAAGCGCTATCCTGAACGAAAATGGCGGCTCTATTGACGCATTCCTTCCAATAGACAACAACAGGGTAGGCGACATCTAATGTAAATATCTATGGTCAGCGTGTCCACACACGCTCTTCCTTCTACATCATTAAGCCGCGGAGACATTAGCCTCTTTCACACAGTGATACCGGTGTGTATCCAGCAATATCCAGAACATTTCCCAAACGACTTTACCGGTAAATTTAAAAAAGCGCTGTTCACACAGGCGAGGACGTTACGGAATTTTTCCGGAAAAGACCGTTCACACATCCATTCCAAAATATCGACATCATTAAGCAGAAATGACCTCTAAACAGAAATGACCTCTAAACAGTAGGACTTGTATTTGTAAACATTTGACTACATTACAAACTCTGTGGATGGATCAGTGTTGTGAAGAACTTTGATGAAAGCATAAAGAAAAACTTTTGCATGTCAAGACCAGCTGCTTTACGCGCCAACACGTTGGAGCTTGAAGGTAAACAAACAACGGCTTATCATTAGCATTTTATCGATATATATATTTACACAGTTGGCATTGAGAAGGAACATAGGAATGTTATCTGACTAACATCTAGCAGCTAAATGTGTCTGGGAAAACATTCACAGGCTTTTATGCTCACAAACCGGGTGAACTTGAGTGTTCTGATTAGCTAAACTAGACGTCTTACATCAGCGCGCTCTAGACGTGCACGCGCTCTAGACGTGCACGCGCTCTTTCCGGCAATCTTCCTTCTGCGTTCACACAGCGCAGCATTCCGGGAAATTACCGCTAATGTTACAACTTCTCTTTCCGGAAAATAGCCGGACCGAATTTACCGGTATTTTCAAAAAGGGCCTGTTTACACATACAGACCTTTCTGGAAAATTGCCTGTAATTTTCCGGAAAGGTCTGTATGTGTGAAAGGGGCTATTGTTTCAAGTTTAATGACGTACAAAACATTAATAAATCTGATCTGCCTGTTTACATGATAGTCGCATTGTCACATATCTGACTCATATCTGATTTATTTTTACATATGAAGGAGGCCTCAAACAGATCTCTGAATATCCAAATGCATGCGGTTATTTTCGTGTTGACACGGTCATAGAACTGTTCCGATCTGTGTCTAATACGAGCAAAAAATCTGAATTTGGTCGCATTTAACTGGCAGTGTGAACGGGGCCTTATAGTCAGTTGAATGTCTGTTGAAGGAGCAGTATCAACAGACATTAAGCAGACAGTCCACTGATACTCAAATGGACCATCAGAATTCACCTTATTCTCCGCGTACCAGTGGGCGCAGCCATTTGAATCATTTTGGCTCGAGACTTCCGGTCTTATTCACTTCCATTCATTTTTAAATGTTAAAAACAGCTCGTTTTGCTGCTTGTTGTTGCAAACTGATATTTTCTTATTATAATATTCTACTTTGTCTGTATTGTCATGCAAACACTAGTTTGTAGAGTAAGTAGTGTGACCGTTTTCTGCCGTTTATTATTCCTAGTCATTTCTCCCATAGGCAGCTGAATCAGAAGTTCCAAACAGTCGCTAAAACGCGCACACTTCCGCATTGAAGAATAAGGTCAATAGTGTTACCACTTTTTTTTTTTTTTTTTACAGTGTGCAACTTCTGCAAAGACGTCCAGACATTGCAGGAATCACGAGCATAAAGAGCTGCTTTTTACACTGTACAAAAGCTGTTCCACACAATTGTACAACATGAAGGAATTATTAGTTTTTACAGATTTAAGTGGATTGAACATAAAACATTTAAGTTGCCCCTGCTCAAAAAAATATTCAAAAATTGTGTTGATTCAGCTCATTTTAAGCAAGTAGTTTAAACAAACAGCAATCATCATCGTTTGAGTGCAGTCTGAGCGGTTGCACTAAACTCTCGTGGTGATCCCGCGGCAGTTTTAATCAGGACAGCGACGCTCCAGGGATTTGTCCCCGGGCCCTGTTTGAAGGAGTGACCGAGAGACAGCTCATTTATCTCCTGACAAAAGAAAGCCATCTCACATTCACCTCAGCCCAAATAAAATCCCCCCTAGGCTGGAATTACATATTGATTTGATATAATAATAAATTCCCCTTCTTCCGCACAGCCGATTGCTCCCCGAGATAAAATCAGCCGCTTCGGCAAGGTGAGGGACGGCCACCGGGAGGCAGGAGAGACGCCAGGGGTAATTTTTTTTTTTTTTAAATGTAAATAAAATATTTCTTTAATATAATAAAACATATAGTGGCACGGTGGCTCAGTGGTTAGCACTGTCACAGCAAGAAGGTCCACTGTGTAAAACATACGTTGCAATAGTGGTTCATTCCGCTGTTGCGACCCCTGAAATATAAAGGGACCAAGTTGAAGGAATATGAATGAATGATTGAATAATTGTTGGGTTATTGTAATTTGAGTAACTTGAACAAAAGCTCTGTCTACATAAAATAGAAAATACAAAAATTATGTAAAATTTAAAATATAAACAAAATAGTATTCCTATTATATATAAACAAAATTGTTACAAAGCACACAAATTAATACATAAAATATTGTAAAATATACATAAAAATACTTTTTATTGTGAATAATTTAAATAAAATATTAAAATGGCCAATTGAATAAATATTATATTAATATTAGTATTTAAAAATGAAGGGTATTTGAGCAATTTAAATAAAATGGTTAATAAAAGGTACATAAACAAAGTAAAGATGAAAACAATACAAGTAATTTTATATTCAAAATACAAATAAACTCAATCTTATTACTGTTTTTTAAATTAATACATAAATTAAATTAATAAAGTAGCAATTGTCTGTATTTTAGGATTAATGTTTTTTTTTTCATTTATGCATTTGAAATGCATTATGGTTCCTAATTATTAATAAATAAATTAAATGATATTAAATAAAATAATATGCATATTGATCTGATTCTTACACACAGCCGAGATGTAATGGCCACATGAGGGATTTAACAATCCTACTGACCCCAAACGGTAGTGTGTGTGTGTGTGTGTGTGTGTGTTGTATTCATAATGAAACATTAAATTTATTATTTTAAAAGAGATATTATTACAGTGATTTAAATGATTATTACTTGAGAATAATTTAAACAAAATAATGTAATTACTAATTTAATAAATATTTGATTCATATTAGTATTTAAAAATGTGTTGAAGCAATTGAATTTGAAAGGGTTAAAATTTTAATTAAATTTAAATGACAAATGAAAAATAATAATAAAATAATATTATTAAAACAATAAACTCTATTTAAACAATGCAAAAATAACAAGTACACTCAAAAATGCTGCTTGATTTATCTACTTATTTAAAATGAGTTGAAACAACACAATTCTTACGATTTTTTTGGGGGGACAACTTAATTGTTTTGTGTTCAATCAACTTAAAATTGTAAAAACGATCAACTTAACTGATTTGTGTTGGGACAACATGAAGGAATTGTGTGAGACCCAGCATTTTTTACAGTGTAAATCTGGGGAAACATAAAGTGTTGTATTTTCATTTTACTAACCTAACTATCAAACTCAAATACTATGAACCGGCATACTGATTTGATATAATAATAATAAATCCAAATCTTATACACAGTCGAGATGAGGTGTCAGGCTGAGGTCGGGCCACCGGAGGGCAGTAGAGGCACGTGGATGCGCGCGACCGTCCGCCTGTCGTGAACGCGGCTGTATTTAGGACTCCGGTTGAGGAACTGCCATGAAAACAATGTGCACGCTTGACTGTGGAAAACACTTGATGCTTCGAGGCTCAGTCTTTTTATCTTTCCGGCTGTCACAGATGTTCCACTGTGAAGACATCTTTCCCATTTTATACACCACAGAGTTTGAGTGCAGGAGTGTGATGCGCGCGCCTCCAGCTGATTATCCTTAAAAGAGCAGCGCGTGCGCGGCCAGACAGTGCATTACATGCGGTTTCTCAGGCTGGTTATGCTTGTCGACTCCACCAAGATGATGACTGGAAGACGATGGTGGCACATAAAAAAAGCTCTGAAATACGCGATGCAGATGCATGCTGATTTTGCCTCAGAGTAATTTCATTTGATGATTAACTGCGAATGATTTCAACAACATGAAATAACGCAATAAAGCAAAATATGACATGCTTAATATTGGGGAAAACAACTGACCAAAGAATACTTGAGAAATTATATTTATTTATTGATTGGTTGATTGATTAAAATTGTAGTTTAATGTATAATATAAGTACTGTAAATTTATTTTATTATTAGATTTGAATTATTTAAATAGAATATAAAGTAACAAAAATGCTATAAAACAAATACAGAATTAAAAAAAACTGCTTTTAAATATATTTTAATGAATTTAAAAATGGTGGTTCATTCCACAGTGGTGTAAACCCCCTGATAAATAAGGAACTAAGCCGGCTTACAAGTTTCTTTTTGGCTTAGTCCCTTTATTATTCTGGGGTTGCCACAGCGGAATGAACCGCCAACTTATTTCCAGCTGCAACCCATCACTGGGAAACATCTATGCACACTCATACACAACGGACAATTTAGCTAACCCAATTCTCTTATAGCGCATGTCTTTGGACTATGGGGGAAACTGGAGCATCCAAAAGACACCCACACGAACATGCAAACTCCACACAGAAATGCCAACTGACCCAGCCGAGGCTCGAACCAGCAACCTTCTTGCTGTGAGGCGATTGTGCTACCCACTGCAACACCGTGGCACCCTAAAATTAATAAATGAAAATATGATAATATTGGGAAAAACAATTGACCAAAGAATACTTGAGTAATTGTGTTTATTGATTGATTGAACCATTTATACACATACATATACATATAATCAAGCATATCTCCATAAATATGGCCAGGATTAATGTTAATAGCTTGAATTGTAAGTATAAACACTTCACATGGTTGCCTACTGAAGCTAAGCAGGGCTTATATATATATATATATATATATATATATATATATATATATATATATATATATATATATATATATATATATATATATATTATAATTTTTTTTAAGCACATCTATTGTTATGCGGTGGCACAGATTTAGACCTCTTTCTTGACTTCACACAGAAACAGCAACGTGTGTAGTATGACATCACTTTGTTGCAAAGACGCTATTGGTTAAATGCCGGCAAAGTAGAACCAAAGCAGCCTGAAGCGGAAATCATGAGTATGTCTGTGATCTGGAGGTATTATAAAGTTGATGACGACAACATCGCCATAGAAAACCAAGATATGTAAACTTGGGATTGCAAGAGGCGGAAAGGAAAAGCCTACATTTAACACAACAACACAATACAGTGAGTTTACCCAGGCAACCCAACCGAAGACGAGTCAGCTTATGGCGCTGTAGGAGAGTGAAGAGGAGAGAAAAACACCCTGTGACAGCGCAAAGGCAAAGGACATCACAGTCAAATAGCACAAATGATCACAATAGGAGACCTGCCACTTGCCTTTGTAGAGAACCCTCGATTTCATATGGTAATGAAGCACATAGAACCTCGATTAGACTTTTTAAATGTATTATAGATGAGTTTCGGTATCGGTAGATACTCAAAAATAAATGACTCAGACTTGAGAGCAAAAAAACCCCTGATCTGGACATCCCTAGTCCAAACACCCCAATATAGTGAAGCGGATTCTATACTGCTCAGTGAGCACCATCTTTTAGGTGAACTCTCAAAACTGACTCACTGATCTGTAAAATCCCAGGATGTCCTCCGAAAAAGAGTAGAGTTTTAACCCCTGCATCCTGCTCAAATATTCCCACTGGCCTTGATCTGTCATGGCCTCGTAACCATCCCCATATCATAACAGGCTTCATCACTCTGTCTCCTCTCCACCAATCAGCTGGTGTGTGTTCTGGTGCAATATGGCTGCATTCGTATCATCCAGGTGGATGCTGCACACTGGGGGTGGATGAGGAGATCCTACACAAAAAAATGTTTGAGTGTCCATAAAAGCACTATATAAATGTAAGGAATGATTATTATTATTATTATTATTATTATTATTATTATTATTATTATTATTATTATTAATATTGTTAATGTTTCCCACACCTTTGTCAAAACCAAATCCTGCATGTCCCTCAGAAAAATCTCTGTGCATAAAATGTTAACAGATATTTATTAATAACTTTGAATAAATGAAATAAATAGTACAATTATATTACAATACTTAACATAAATGTTGTAATATAAGGAGTACTATAGTACATTTATTTTATTATTAGATTCGTTTGTTATTAGAGAAAAAGGCTACATAACAAAATACAGAATTTAATATATATATATATATATATATATATATATATATATATATATTAAAAGAAATTGTGAAAAGAAAAGAAAGCTGAAAATGTTTTAAATAGCTGCTGCTACAAACATATTTTCGGCTTTTCAATGTTTTGAAGCCAGTGCGGTGTGTGTTTTGCTGGGTCAGTGTGAGGGTCGAGACAGATACGAGATGGTGGTCGCTGGAAACCCACAGGTCTTCCGATCAAACCCCAGAAGAGAAGAGTTAGCGATTTCTCCTGTCGCCGTCTCATGCCCGAGAAACCAACATAACCCTGGGTTTCTCCACCGGGAGCCTTTCTTTCTTTCAGATTAAAATAAGCAGATGCCCTGCAGCCTCAGACCTCCTGCTATGCTTTCAAACTTTCTGCTCTTCTTCTCACAACCTGGTGAGCTGCTGCCTGGATGGGAAAGCTTCTTAAAATGCTCATTGAAAATCAGAGTTTAATTCAGACATCAGGCTCACAAAACACCTGCCTGGATGTGCTTCACAATTGCAAACAAGCATCAATAATCCACAGCAATATAAACAGAGCCATTTAGACACCACAATACAATGTACAGAATCACTGCATGCATTTTCCGCCATATACAAAACCTGACAAAAGTCTTGTCGCCTATCCAAGTTTTAGGAACAACAAATAATAACTCGACTTCTAGTTGATCATTTGGTATCAGAAGTGGCTTATATGAAAGGCAAAGGCCTCTAGATTACGCTTATTTTATCACAATATAATAATATCATGCCTTGATTTTTAATGATTTATTTAGGACAGTAAGGTCTGACTTTGCTTAGACAAAAGTCTAGTCACTGAACAGAAATAATGTCCAGTATAGAATATAAAGTCATGCTGTAGTGGAAACAGAATGAATATTGTGTAAGACTTCCATGAGCTTGAAGGACTGCATCCATACATCTCTGCACTCAAATAACTTATTAATAAAGTCATCTGGTATGGCAAAGAAAGCGTACTTGCAGGACTCCAGAGTCTTTGGATTCATCTTCAATGCCTCCTCAATACCTGCTCAATAATGTTCATTTCTGGTGACTGGGCTAGCCAATCCTGGAGCACCTTGACCTTCTTTGCTTTCAGGAACTTTCATGTGGAGGCTGAAGTATGAGAAGGAGCGCTATCCTGCTGAAGAATTTGCCCTCTCCTGTGGTTTGTAATGTAATGGGCAGCACAAATGTCTTGATACCTCAGGCTGTTGATGTTGCCATCCACTCTGCAGATCTCTTGCACGCCCCCATACTGAATATCAACCCGAACCATGATTTTTCCGTCACCAAACTTGACTGATTTCTAAGAGAATCATGGGTCCATGAGAGTTCCTGTAGGTCTTCTGCAGTATCTGTGATGATTGGGATGCAGTTCAACAGATGATTCATCAGAAAAATCAACCTTCTGCCACTTTTTCAAATGATCAACTAGAAGTCAAGTAATTATTTGTTGCTCTTACAACTGGGATCCAGTTGTTTTGTCAGGTAGTGTATCAAGATTTGATTAAATAAGTAAATGAGGTAAGCCTGAGTGCCCCAACAACCACCTAGCAACCACAGGTAGTGGTTACCACTACCATAGTAACCACTCAGAAGATCCTTGCAACATCATAGCAACCACTTAGTAATGCCTTAGTATTTGCATATCAACCCCTTAGATCACCCTAGCAACTGCTCTGTAACCATCTGGCAACCACTCAAAGAAGCCTTGCAACGACTCAAAACACCTTAGTGTAAGCTCGCCAGTCCTACACCACCCAACCTGCTCCAAGCTGGGATTGAACCGGCGACCTTCCGCATGGGAGTTGGTTGCTCTTACAAGGAGGCTAAAGACTATGACCTCTAGATCACCTTTTAGAGGTCAGAGGAGTGAAGTTTACCTGCACAGCACTTCACTAGCTGGCTTCTGCTACACCGACCCCTCCTAAACCTCACTCCCATCCGGGTCACGGCACCAATGTAAACCCGTTGGTCCTACATCACCGAGCTTGCTCTGAGCTGGGATCAAACCATCAACCTTCCCCATGGGAGTCAGTTTCTCTACCAAGGAGGTTAAAGACCGTGGCCTCTCGAGCACCTTTTAGAGACCAGAGGGGGTGAGGTTTACCTGTATAACACTTCACTAGCTGGCCTATGCTACACTCACTCCCAAAACCTTACTCCATTCCGGGTCACGACACCAGTGTAACCCTGTCAGTCCTATACATTCCACATTGGTTGCTCTACCAAGGAGGCTTAAGACCATGGCTTGTAACGTCTGTTGCTAGAGCACCTTTTTAGAAACCAGAGGGGGTTAGGTTTACCTGCAAATCACTTCACTAGCTGGCCTCCGTTACACTCATCTCCCTAAACCTTACTCCAATCCGGGTCACGGCACCAATGCAACCCCGCCGGTCCTACACCACCTAACGCGCTCCGAGCTGGGATTGAACTGGTGACCTTTTGCATGGGAGTTGGTTACTCAACAAGGAGGCTAAAGACCATGGCCTCTAACTTCTGTTGCTAGAGCACCTTTTAGAGGCCAGAGGGGGTGAGGTTTATCTGCATAGCACTTCAGTAGCTGGCCTATGCTACACTCACACTCCTAAACCTCACCCCTATCAGGGTCACGACACCAATGTAACCCCATCGGTCCTTTATCACCCAGCCCGCTCCGAGCTGGGATCGGACCGTCAACCTTCCGCATGGGCGTCGGTTGCTCTACCAAGGAGGCTAAAGACAATGGCCTCTAACGTCTGTTGCTAGAGCACCTTTTTAGATGCCAGAGGGGGTGAGGTTTACCTGTTTAACACTTCACTAGCTGGCCTATGCTACACTCACCCCCAAAACCTTATTCCAATCCGGGTCACAACACCAGTCTAACCCCGTCAGTCCTACACCACCCAGCTCGCTCCGAGCTGGGATCGGACCATCAACCTTCCGCATAGGCGTCGGTTGTTCTACCAAGGAGGCTATAGACAATGGCCTCTGTTGCTAGAGCACCTTTTTAGAGGCCAGAGGGGGTGAGGTTTACCTGTATAGCACCTCACTAGCTGGCCTCTGCTACTCTCACCCCCCTAAACCTCACCCTCATCGAGGTCACAGCACCAACGTAACCCTGCCAGTTCTACACCACTCAACTTGCTCTGAGCTGGGATTGAACCGGCAACCTTCCACATGGGAGTAGGTTGCTCTACCAAGGAGGCTAAAGACTTCTTGAGCTTCTAGAGCACCTTGTGAAGCACTTCACCAGCTGGCCTCTGCTACACTAGCAACATCTAAGTAATTGTCCAGCGCCAAGTTTTCCTACCTCACGCATTATTAACCTTTTCTTCAGCAATTGTACATATCCCAGTGTAGACTGCAAGTGAAATGGATTACAAATGACCCATTTATTACCTCTAAGAGATGAAAATTAGTAACTATTTTTCCTGTAGTAATAATGTAGTTCTATTTACTCGTTTCTCTCTTTCATCTTGAATAAAAATCCTCTTTTTCACTTGGAGCATCTTCATGAAAGGTGCCTAAGAAGATATCTTCAACTTTCAGTTACTGTACTGCCTATTTTTATGTCTGTTTCATAATCGTACAGTAACGGATGAGCATCTTTGGTGTCACACCACCTTTGATGACCTCTATTTATTCTCTAAGCTGTGTGTCTTTACATGCATTATCTTTTCCTCCCAGCGATATACAGCAAACAATTCGCCATTGCATCTGCAGGTTTATAATGACCCCTTTTACCCCGAAGACAGACAGTATGATTTGTATTCTGTCTGCCGGTCTGTGGATATATCTATAACTCCAGGCCTCAGCTCTCAGAGGAACTATGATGAAGTGAGCAAGTCACTAAATCCCCCTCTCATTTTCCCCCCCTCTGATCGCTTTTTTGGATAACGGACACCGGAGATATCAGGTGTCTTATATATCATTGACAGAACTCTATTGTTCTGAAGGCTGATGCCATCGGATGCTGATGCAGGGCGACGGTCTGACGGCCTAAGATTTCGGTCACGATGGAAATTCTGCCTTTTTTTGGCATTTTGACTGACAGCACCGCGAGGAAAGGTTGTCCATGAAATAGTGATGAAGTCTGCCCACAGATTTTTATTTTTTTGGGGGAGAGGACTGACTGACACTTGGCATCAAAAGTAAGAGTAATCATCAAGTCTGCGGGGAATCTAGACGTGGGTGATCATGTGCGTGTAGATAGAAGAGAGGCTGCCATCCACGAAATGAGATCTGCTTCATTTGACCCACATGTGCCCGAGGTTTGGAGGGTACTTCAAAGCGCTGAGCGATAAAGAAATCCTGAGGAAGGAAAAATGGACAAAAAAAAAGAAAGAAAGAATCACAGTGGGGAATCAAAGCCTGACTCCTCCAATCAGGCACAGGGATTAGAATCAGAGAGTGAAAATCAGTCCGGTCCACTCCAAAACTCTGCTTTGTGGACCTTAGAAACTCAAAACATGTTTGCACAGAGAGAAACACTCACTGTGTGGGGGGTGGGGGGGATGTGAGAGGCTTGAGATGTGTTAGAATTAGAATTTTGGGGTCCATTAGACTCTTTCACACATACAGACCTTCCCGGAAAATTAACAGCAATTTTCCGGAAAGACATCATGTGTGAACAAGCCCTTTTTGAAAATGCCGGTAAATTCGTTCCGGAAAGTTGTAACATTATCGGTAATTTGCCTGGAATGCTGCTCTGTGTGAACGCAGAAGGAAAATTGCAGGAAAGAGGGCGTTCACACTTAGAACACGCTGACGTGAGACGTCTACTCCAGCCAATCAGAACACAAAAAAATAAATAAAATAAAAATAAAGCCTTTGAATATTTTCCAGACTCATTTAGCTGTTAGATGTTAGTCAGATAGCGTTTGTATGTTCCTTCTTAATGCCAACTGTGTAAAATGCTTATGATAAACCGCTGTTTGTTTACCTTCAAGCTCTGCTTCAGTTGCTTGATGCGTGTGCATGTGAAGTGAAGGAGTGCTCCGGTGAGCGCCAGCACACACACGTATTATGAACATCTCGACATGTGAAAGTCTTCCTTCATATGTTTTCATCGAAGTTGTTCACAACACTTATCCATCCACATAATTTGGGAAATGTGTAAATATTTAGCTGCGGTTGGCTCTTTTGCCTTTGGATGTCTCTCCGAGAGAAAAATAAATGAAATACAAGTGAAACCATCAACAAAAGCCCGACGGAAAAGGGCTATGATCACAAATACAAGCGCAGCCATTTAGAGGTCGTTTCTAGTTAGTGATGTCAGAATTTGCGGGTATTTTGGAATGGATGTGTGAATGGTCAATTCCGGAAAACATCCAGGAACGTCCTTACATGTGTGAATAGCACTTTTTTTTAATTTACCGGTAAAGTAGTTCCAGAAATTTTGTGGATATTTACTGGTATCACTGTGTGAAAGGGGCTATTTACTCACCCTCAAGTCATCCAAGATGTACAGGTACACTTTCGGAAATAAAGCTATCTTTTGGTTTCTTTTCAAATGTAATGTATATTTATATAGTGCATTTATCATGTATGGCCATCAGTGTTGGGCAACAATGTGTTACTAGTAATGTGTTACTGTAACGGCATTATTTTTGACAGTAACTAATACTGTAACGCTTTACTTTTTAAATATAGCAACTCTGTTATCGTTACATGATACGTTTGTCCGTTACTTGGTAAGTTAATTAATTTTGGCTGCAGTCTAGCCCAGCTCTTTCTGCCAGCTCTTTCTGCTGTAGCCAGCTCTTTACAGCAGCGACGCATTGTGGGATTGGTGGATGCCAACCAACAACCGTAAAGAAGACGTGTCATGTACGAGGACTGGACAAAAGTCAAGCAAAAGCAGAGACTGAATGCAAGTGTGCGCATGAGAGACTGTGTGCACGGGAGAGAGTGGGTGCGTGAGGTAGACCGAGTGTGCGTGCGAGAGAGGCCGAATGCGTGCGAAGTAGAACGAATGTGCACACAAGACAGACCGAGAGACTATTAACATTACTATTATTTATTACTATCACTAATACTACTATGTTTGTTGTTTCAACTAAATAAGCATACATTTGTTATCTGTTTATAGACACATATATAATATAGACATATAGAGACATATATAATATAGACACAGTGACACATTTCTGTTATATTTCAGAACACGTTATTTAAAATGTATAGTGCTGCTCAGAAAAATGCTGTGAATTATTATTTTTTATTGTTTTACACATTTTTATAGCTGTTATACAACAGCAGATTTAGCACTTTGGATATACACAGCTTACTTTACATGTTGACATACTACAGCCTCTACCATTTCTTCAACAAAAATATGTTGACTTCTCCACCCTTACAAAAATCAGTTATGGCTTTATCATAGTAAACCTGCATGATTTTATGCTGTGTGATTTCTCAATGTTTGAGACTACATACTATTTTATTAAAGGTCTATTATTTTGTGAGATGGGGTACAACAGTACATTTCTGTTAGGGCACCCAATTGGCCGTTCCCCATCCTGCTTTTATCAGTGTTTCAGTCTGCCTGTGGTGTAATGATGTGGGGGAGATTTTGTTTTTTTGGCACATGTCAGGTCCCTTAGTACCAATTAGGCATTGTTAAAACACCACAGCCAACCTGAGTATTGTTGCTGACCATGTACATCTCTTTATGACCACAGTGGAGCCATCTTGAAATGGCTACTTCCAGCAGAAAAAACCCACCATAAAGCTAAACTCATCTCAAATTGCTTCCTTGGACATCAAAACGAGTTTACGATACTCAAGCGGCCTCCACACTCTCTAGATCTCAATCCAGTAGTGCAGGAATGGGAGATTCCCATCAGAGCAAATGCAGTTTTCATGTCAACATGGACCAGGATATTTGAGGAACATTGGTAGTGCCTTGTTAAATCTTTGCAACAAAGAAACAGAAACAAAGCAGTTCTGAATATTATAGTGGGTTCGCCATATAGAAATCTGATTTATGGCAATAATTGCCACTTACATAAAGAAAAATATTTTGAAGAAAGCTGAAAATCTGTATCCATTGACTTCTGTAGTAGGAAAAACAAATGCTATGAAAGTCAATGGTTACAATTTTTTTGGGACACCTATCACTTTAAAAGAAGCCTACATAATAATACCTAAAAAGTATAGATATAAACGACATATATGTTCATATTTCGATGTCATGTATATGAAATATAAACTCACCGGCCACTTTATTAGGTACACCTGTCCAACTGCTCGTTAAGGCAAATTTCTAATCAGCCAATCATATGGCAGCAACTCAATGCATTTAGGCATGTAGACATGGTCAAGACGATCTGCTGCAGTTCAGAGCATCAGAATGGGGAGGAAAGGTGAACGTGGCATGGTTGTTGGTGCCAGACGGGCTGGTTTGAGTATTTCAGAAACTCCTGATCTACTGGGATTTTCTGCTGCGACACATTGTATAATTCTACTTAATCACTGTAAACAAACAAACAAGCAAAAAAATAAGTGAAGTTTATTTATAAACTAATTTTGAGAGGATCACGTGCTTATAATTGCTTGTGGGTGGTCCCGCATTATCCAATTTATGATTCACAAATCAAATGATTCCTTAGCCACTATAAATACGCTAAGTTCCATATAACAGCCATATTCGTTTTGAAGAATCCCCCCTTCCACCCCTACTCCTCCTCCTTTCCTAGATGTGTGACACGGTGGCCCAGTGGCTAGCACTGTTGCCTCACAGCAAGAACGTCACTGGTTCTAGTCCTTACCAAGCCAGTCGACGTTTCTGTGTGGAGTTTACACATTCTCCTCGTGCTCACGTGGGTTTCCCCCGGGTTCCCTGGTTTCCTCCCACCATCCAAAAACATGCAACTTAAGTTAATTGACTAATCCAAATCGACATGCACCTAGTAAGTAGTTATTTCTTAAGAGCAATCACTATATGTTCATTAGCTACTACAGCAGAGAAGTTTTCGAGATCTTCCTGAGCTCAAACTCCCCTCTTGTCTTGCAAACGGGAGGAAGCCCCAAGCTCGAGGATCTTACACTCTCAAAAATAAAGGTACGGGAGCTGTCACTGGGGCAGTACCATTTTAAAAGTTACTTATTGTTCCCAAATAGGCCACAGTGGTACCTAAAAGGTCCATATTAGTACCCAAATGTACCTAAAAAGTACCTTTGAGGTACCATTATGGGCCCTTCAGGAACAAATATGTACCTTTTGAAAAGGTACTGCCCAGGACTGAAGCAAGCTGAACTGGCGTTCTAGGCAAACGATGATCATGCCGCTCTCAAACCGAAGGTGAAAACGGGAGACAGGGGTGTGATTGCTTACGACATCATGGGGGTGTGATTGCTTATCCTTTGGGAGGGGTTGCAGACGCCGCCCTCTCTGTTCTGGGTCGCCTCTATGGACGCGCTGGCCCTGGTACAGCCCAGTGATAGTTCCTGTACCAGGGCTTTTATTGAGGCCTTTATTGGGCCTTTATGAGCTCAAGGCTCTCTCCCGGGACAGCATGCCAAACAAGCTTTATAATCAATCATCAGCTAAGTGTGAACTCTTAAAACATATTAGAAATAGTGACTGCAGGTTGAAAAAAAAATAGCATTAAAACACTAAAAATTTACATAAGTAATAGATAAAGTACACCTTTTTAAAACTATGTAAAGTACAAGTTATGTGAAAAAAGACTAGTAATTTAAGTACTTGTAGTTTTCTAGACCAGTGTTTCTCAACCACGTTCCTGCAGGACCACCAGCTCTGCACATTTGCCATGTCTCCTTAATCAAACACAGCTGATTCATATAATCAGCTCATAAGCAGAGCGTGACAGACCTGCAATGTGTGTGACAAACAAAAGAGACACCCAAAACACAACACAAACACAACCAAACACAACGTGATTGAGAAACACTGCTTTACATTAGTAGCTATACCTATGATCAGCTTCCAAACAGCTCAGCTCTGACAGCCTCCTTGGAAACGTCACATCTGGAGCAGGTTTAAGTGAATTCCTTTCCCAGCCAGCAGATCATCTCCATGACAGCTCATGTGTGTTTTCCCCCCAATGCCACACTCTGGAAACGTCACCTGTGAAGACCAACCCAAGGTGACACATCTATAACGCAGCAGGTGTCACTCTTAGCACGAGACCACCACATATCGCTGACAGTCAAAAGACAAAATCCCTTCCCGAGGAGAGCTGGCACAAAAAGCTGGCTGCTCTTAAATCCAGTCCTTTATGGCCATACTTAGTAATTACTGAACCATGACAAAGTACATTCTTCATTTCTGACCGCTCCTGAATGTCACCGTCTGAGAGGACAGATTGGAAACACTATCAGATACACTTACTTTGGCGCTCTCGGCGGGATTCCCAAACGAAAAGTCGCTAATAATGTTAAACCCCGCCAAAAAAAAAAAAGTGGAATAGTAAGCCGTCCCCATTGCTATTTATAGTCTGAGGGCTGGAGATTTGACACGAAGGGAAATATCTGAAAGCAGCTCGGTGTAATCGTCTCAAATTGAGACTTTTGCACCATTATTTCCAATCAGAATCCCCTGACACGGAGCCAGCCCTCCGTATTAACCCTCGTTCGCCATCCTCCCTCCCTCATTTCTCCATGGGATCAATTGTACAACAAATTCAATGAATTCTCTGCCAACCCCTATATTTCCTCAGAGAGACTCCTACCTACGCTATCAGCCGAACATGGGGAGCGAGATGGAGGGGATGAACAATATATACAGATGAAGTCAAAATTATTAGCCCTCTTGTGATTTTTTTTGTTAAATATTTCCCAAGTTATGTTTAACAGAGCAAGGAAATTTTCACAGTAATTCTGATAATATTTTTTCTTCAGGAGAAAGTCTTTATTTTGGTCATATTTTGGTTTTGGGGGTCTCCAACAACAGGCTGATTTGCACTCTGTTAAAATTATTGGGTTAAAATAACCCAGCAAACCACCCAACTATAGGTTATTATAGCACCTTCCCAACTATGGGTTATTTTAACCCAATATATTGGGTTATATAAATTTAACCCAATGCATTGGGTTATTTTTGATTTAATCCTATTTTTTCATTCTGGTATGACTATTGCTACTATAACTAGTACTACTATTAATTTTATAATTATGATTGTGTAAATTAATAACATACAGTATTCAAAAATATTGAAAATGCTTTCTTTTTATTAGATTTTAGTTCCAGACACTTTTGTTAAAATAAATCAAGATTCACAAACAACGAAGAAACAAAACAAAGTACAGACAGTTATAAACTGTGCAAGCAGAAAATCATGTGTTGATGGAGCAGAATATGGAGCTGTAGAGACTGTCCAGCAGCTGCAGCAGGCTTCACTCAGTGTCCACAATGTACAATACATTTTAACCACATCCAAACGCTTCTAAAAGATGGTCTAGAGTGAAACGGATATAAAAACACGACACGGAGATGTAATTTGATAAAAAAAATAACAATATATGATTGCATTATTGCTTAAATAAACTTTAGAACGCAATAACAACATTACGCACGCATATTAATACAGCTGTTTTACATCAGTTAAATCAGTTGACTGTTGAAATTAAAATTTTTAACTCAACTGGTTGAGTTATTAAATAAATAACCAAATAAAGAACCAAATATTCAATTCAACTAGTTGAGTTATTAATAAATAACCCACTAGAGGTTAAAAATAAGTCAACAAAGCACCAAATATGTTTAACTCAACCATTGGGTTAAATAAATAACTCATTTATTCATTAATTCATTTTCTTTTCAGCTTAAGCTAAGGTTACACTGGGCTTTGTGTGTGCGAAATTCTGTCGTACGTCGCTGTGAAAAGGGACGGGATTAAACAAGATGATTAGACATTAAAAAAAGCGAGCGATCGATCCATGTTTTAAATTTCTGTCCAGAGAGGTCCTGTTTTGATCCTCGATTGGTCTCACGCAGTCAAGTGATGCGATTTCGCAGGTCAGAGTTCACCAAGCTTGAACTATAAACCGCAGCGAACTGCGAAACTCAACGCATGACCCTGCGTTTCCGGTCTGACGCATTTGCGTGCGTATGAATGGAAGTCTATGGGAGGAAAAGCCCAGTGTGATCGCAGCTTTAGTCCTTTTATTTATCAAGGGGGCGTAGCCTTTAGAGCAACAGTAAATATTTAAAAAAATCTAATATAAAATCTAATAGCACCTCAACTTAAAATACCCGGCAGGCAATCCCAAGTTTACATATCTCACAGTTTTCTATGGCAATGTTGTCGTCATCAACTTTATAATACCTCCAGATCGCAGACATACTCGCGCTTTCCACTTCAAGATGCTTCCGTGTTCTACTTTGCAGGCATTTAACCAATAGCATCTCTGCAACAGAGTGACATCATGCCTCACACATTGCTGTTTCTGTGTGAAGTCAAGAATGAGGTCTAACAGTCAGCGCCAATAGCCTAGTGGTTAGTGTGTTGACACTTATCACTGAGGTGCTCGCGGCACCCGAGTTCGATTCATGGCTCGAGGCTCTTTGCCAATCCCTCCCCTATCTCTGCTCCCCACACTTTTTTGTCTGTACAATGTCCACTGTCCTATCCCAATAAAGGTGAAAACCCCTTAAAAAAATGATTATATAAAAAAAGAAAGAGGTCTAACAATAAAAAGTGTTATTATATGACTAATAATAATAAGTGTTCAAAAATAATGAGAATATTTTATATACATATATATTCGAGTCCTGATTGAGAGGTAACGTCCGATTTCAAACGAGTCTAAAACCGCATGATTGGGTCTGATTTCCGGTCACATGATCGGATCTGGCATCCCGCCTAATTACCCTAATTAAACCTTCAAATGTCACTTTAAGCTGAATACTAGTATCTTGAAAAATATCTAGTCTAATATTATTTACTGTCATCATGGCAAAGATAAAATAAATCAGTTATTAGAAATGAGTTATTAAAACTATTATGTTTAGAAATGTGTTGAAAAAAATCTTTCTGTTAAATATAAATTGGGGAAAGAAATGTACAGGGGGCTAATAAATTTAGGAGGGCTAGTAATTCTGACTGTATATATATATATATATATATATATATATATATATATATATATATTTATACTGTATATAAAACAAACAGACAAGCTCTTGTAGCTAAACACTATTTAGCAGTGAGCCGTACACAAGCCTGGCACACTATAGTGACACGCTAGCTCCCAGTGAGATGAAATGAAAGATGCTAACAGGAAATGAAAAGGCCATGGGATAAGATCAGGAAATACAATAAGAGGCTGTTGTGTAAACACATCTCGATGGCAAAAATAGATAAGGGATGGTGGAGTATTGAGCTGTGGCTGGAGTGGCTGCTGTTTTTATTAGGATTGAGTAGCATGGAAGCTAATTTTCAACCCTTATACACACGCACAGACAAGAAAATGAAAATAAAACATAAATAAAACAGGAAGGTACAAGGCAACAATATGTAAGAGTTACATTTTGAGCTATACTGTATAAAGGGATATAAAGTCACAGGCACCTTATTTTATTTCATTCATTTCTTCACTTTTCGGCTTAGTCCCTTTATTAACCCAGGGTCACCACAGCAGAATGAACCGCCAACTTATCCAGCACGTTTTTACACAGCGGATGCCCTTCCAGCCGCAACCCATCTCTGGGAAACATCCACACACACACTCATACACTATGCACAATTTACCTACCCAATTCACCTGTACCGCATGTCTTTGAACTGTGGGGGAAACCGGAGCACATGAAGGAAACCCACACGAACGGAGAACATGCAAACTCCACACAGAAACGCCAACTGAGCCAAGGCTCAAACCAGTGACTCAGCGACCTTCTTGCTGTGGGGCGACAGCACTACCTACTACGCCACTGCCTCACCTACCTTATTTTATTTGTTCCTGGCATCTTTTATTGCTGCTTTCAAACTAATTTTAAACATTTTTCAGAATAAAAGATTTTAAATGGAAGTTTATGCAAATTTAAAAACATTTAGCCAGTCAGTTCAGGGTTATTATTGCTAATAAATGTTGATTAATATTTATTAATATTTATTATTTAATGTGACCTTTTATGTGAAGCTGCTTTGACACAATCTACATTGTATAAGCGCTATACAAATAAAGGTGAATTGAATTGAATTGAATTAAAAAACCTTTAACTTTGTAGTGCACACTTTGTAATGACTGATATAACATAACACTTACTAAATAAATAACGAAATAAATAACTAGAAGATTATTATTATTATTATTATTATTATTATTATTATTCATTCTTATTTATTCATTCATTCATTCATTCATTTTCTTTTCAGCTCAGTCCCTTTATTAATGTGGGGTCGCCATGGCGGAATGAACCGCCATTATCATTATTAATATTAATATTATTATTATTTTTATAAATGTTTTCTTTGGCCACCAAATTAAGCCAAATTAAGCTGAAGCAGTATTCAAATTATTATCAGCCAAACTAAAAGTCAAATTGAAAAAAAATAAATTACGTCTAGATAGTAATATAACGCTAACCCCAACTACAAAATAACCTAAACAAATTCAAAATAATAATTTTAAACCTATTAGAATATTAGTTGTATTGACTGTTACTAGAATACACTGATAAAAACAGTAAAATTACATAAAATATATAGATTTTCCAACCTTATTAATGATTGAACACAGTAATAAATTAAGTGGACAATGTATTATATTAAAAACTGGCCAGGATCAATATACATGGCTGATGTCCTGACATTTTATTCTGTCCATCAGATTATGCTACCAACACTGTAATCGAATGGTTCTGAGGTTGGGGATAGGGATTAGGTAGGTTACCCTACATTACAGCTTCATATCACACTACTCCACATTAGCATTTACACTGGTAGCAAAATCTGATGGGTAGCATTTTGCGTCATCAAAATGTGCTACCTACTTTTTGAATGGTAGGACAATCTGACAAGGTAGGACAAATCGACAACACCGGGCGGCTATAGGCAAACTGTCCCAATGCCAAACATCAGTTTTAGTGGTGCCAGCAGTGAAAATCTTGGTCTGTGGACAATGTGAAACATGTATTGTTCTCTGATGAGTTCACCTTCACTGTCTTTCTGTGAGAGTTACGGAGTGGAGGAGCCCAAAAGAAGTGTTCCACCCAGACTATTGATGCCCAGAGTGAAGCATGGTCAGTGATCAGCAATATCATGGCATTCCCTCAGCCCAATACTTGTGCTAGATGGGCACATCATTGCCAAGGTCTATCAAACCATCCTGAAGGACCATGTGCCCAATGGGTCAAACATTGTCTCCTGAAGGGGGTGTCGTGTATTAGGATGATAATACACCAATACACACAGCAAGACTGGTGGCAGAGTGCTTTGTTTAACATGAAAGTGAAGTTGAACTTCTCCCATGGCCTGCACAGTCACCCGATCTAAATGTTATTGAGACACTTTGGGGTGTCTTGGAGGAGTGATTCAGCAAATGTTTTCCTCCACCAGCATCGCAGTGACCAGGCCACTATTCTGCAAGAAAAATGGCTCAAAATCTCTCTGACCACTGTGCAGGACTTGTATTTGTCTGCGAAAGGAGGCCCTACATCATACCAATGAATTATTGTGCTCTAAAAACCAGGCGGTTTTTATTGTGCAACCCCTGTTTATAGCCTGCTGTTTTTCCACTGTGAAAAAAATTGATCTGGCATGTCAAAATCACTACTAATAGCATGTGCAAAATTACAACTTTTCACTGAATAACAATAGTGGAGACCTAAAAAGCAAGAATTAATCAAAAAAATCTGTTTGTTTTTTGTCAATTCTGAGCAAACAGGACAAATATACGCTTACTATGATGAATAATATTGATCCAACATCAAATCACTACACTTACAGCATCTGTAAAATGTGCACTTAGACATCTGCATTGTGCATTGTGCAATATGAATGCCAATAAAGTAAATAAAGTAGTATGCAAGACGCTTCTCCTGTTTGAGAGTTATAAAGTGAACTTGGCCAGCTAAGTGATACATAATTCATCACATAAACAATATTTAAAAATAGCAGCTCTCAACCTAACAGCGAGTATCATTATTGATTTTATTCATGGATTCTTTTAAAGGGAAACCTTGGAGTTTAATTAGTGTTGTTGGATAATGCATGATTTCGCTCATTAGGGAGCGCATTCGATATTAATGTGTCCTTACAAGGAGGAGGCAGTAAATGTCAACATCAAAAACACTCGTTTGAAATTGTGATCAGTGTTTTGGGGGTCAAACCCAAGGTCTAAAATAAAGCGTTCAAAGCATTCTTCGCTTCTCTGCATGGTACAAGCTGAAGACCAAAAGCCCTATTTGTCTATTCAACATGCTCTGAATGACCAATTGACCAACGTGTGTCTGAAAGATGCTGTCTAACGCTCAAATGCAGTGAAGAAGTGGCTTGATGAGTGTAGCATATTAAGGTGACTGATCATTGCAGCCGTTTTTTTTGAGAAAAATGCATCACTTGCAAATCACAAGCAAATTGGCAGCCATTACTGCGCTCCTGCAATAGCCTTTTTCTCATTCCAAGAGAAGCATAATTACAGTAATTGTGTGGGCAATGCGATACACTTGCTTATGAGTATGGTGAGTAATCTTATCCCAGTGAAACGCTGTTTATAATGGTGTTAAGGAGTATTTAAACAGTCTGTGCACTATCTGCACTCCTTAAACCAAACAAAACAAACATGATGCAAGACGTTATAAGCCCAGTCTGCCTGTTACATGATGCACATAAAAATATGGCATAATGGCTATTTTTCTGGTTGGATTGCTTTAATCATATGTACCGGACTAGCAGCATCAGACTTTAAATTTAGGAATGACTTTGACTATGGAACAAGACTATGCAGTTATTATTATTGCGTTTTTTTT